>NW_022166980.1:0-1331 GCF_008728515.1 Papio anubis | reverse complement strand
CTGCTTGACCCAAGCTCTTGATAGTGAAAGGTAGAAAAGATAGATAGCAAATAGATAGATGATAGGCAGGTAGATAGATGATAGATAAAGAAAATACATAGCTGTTCCAGAAAACAGAAAGGGATAACTTCATGAACCAAAAAGAAAGTAATATACTTTAGAAAGGAAACAGGCTAGAAAACCCACAGTTGCAAAGCGAATAAAATTTCCAATTGCCTCTTTGAGTCCCTTCCTGGAAGTAGTCACAACTGACTTACTTCTCTGTTTTTTGTTTCTTTGTTGTTTGCTTTTTTGTGGGGTTTTTGTTGTTGTTGTTGTTTGCTTTTTTTTTTTTTTTTAAAAATCCCTTTCCCTGCTTTTTTGTCACAGCAGCCTTTGTCACTTCAAACACTGCGAGTGTTCTTTAAAAAAAATTATATCAACCTTTCAATTAAAATGCAACATGTCTGCAACCTGGTATCTAGAGAGGTGAGACAGACAAAGGAGCCCTTGTTACTGCACGTTTTCTTGCCCCAGCCTTCACCTTGCACATAGCAAGAGACAATGCACAAAGCCACTTCCTTATGTACTGAAATTCTGATCCTTTTATGAACGGCCTTTCCATCCTTCACCTTCCCCTCTCCCATGCTGCGAATGATTGTATTGGACATTTTTGCTTTAATCTCAGTGACAGGGGAACACAGGTAGCTCTAATATAACTGTGACCCAGATGCTTCTGTTTCTAGCATGTATTTATTTTGCAGCAAACATTTACATCCATCATTTTTCACTGTCTTTTGAAAATAATTAGGCAATATCTCATCTGAGGTAGAATGTTTCTAGTGGTTGTGTTCTGAGGGAAAAAAACTAATCTGTTCTCTATCCGCTACATTCCAGGAATAGTAAGAGGATCTTTTGCTTGAATAATTTTTATCCACACTACAGAGTAGGTAATGAGCAGATTATGTAAAAACAATTCTGCTTCACTTCAGTAACAGCCTCCTCAACTCATTTTTTCTCAACAAACTTATTTTTCCAGCAGAAGAATCCCAGGCTTCTTAGAGAACCCAGTGACTTTTTGCACCTTAAATCGGTGAAATCATCGTGTTTTCTTCTGCCGTATCCATAGTTCAAACAAAGATGAGGCAAAGCTAGACTCATTCCTGAAGGAACCCAAGAAATTCCTCCTTTCTCTCTCTGGAATGAAATGAATTCTCTAGACCATCAGTTCTAACCTTCAAAAACCAAACCTGTTTGTGAGATCTCCTTCAAATACTACTGTAGACCCCAGTGTTTATTCATCAAATTTTTTGAATATTTGTTTTATTTGGAATCAATTTATTTGTAAGTTT
>NW_022166979.1:0-1331 GCF_008728515.1 Papio anubis | reverse complement strand
GTGTGCATTTGTCACGTATTTCTCGTGTCATGGTTTTCATCTCTTTCATTTCATTTATGACCTTCTCTGCATTAATTACTCTGGCCATCAATTCTTCCACTTTTTTTTAAAGATTTTTAGTTTCTTTGCGCTGGGCACGTAATTCCTCCTTTAGCTCTGAGAAGTTTGATGGACTGAAGCCTTCTTCTCTCATCTCGTCAAAGTCATTCTCCGTCCAACTTTGATCTGTTGCTGGCGATGAGCTGCGCTCCTTTGCCGGGGGAGATGTGCTCTTATTTTTTGAATCTCCAGCTTTCCTGCGCTGCTTTTTCCCCATCTTTGTGGTTTTATCTGCCTCTGGTCTTTGATGATGGTGACGTACTGATAGGGTTTTGGTGTAGGTGTCCTTCCTGTTTGATAGTTTTCCTTCTAACACTCAGGACCCTCAGCTGTAGGTCTGCTGGAGATTGCTTGAGGTCCACTCCAGACCCTGTTTGCCTGGGTGTCAGCAGCAGAGGCTGCAGAAGATAGAATATTTCTGAACAGCGAGTGTACCTGTCTGATTCTTGCTTTGGAACGTTCCCCTCAGGGGGGTACTCCACCCTGTGAGATGTGCGGTGTCAGACTGCCCCTAGTGGGAGATGTCTCCCAGTTAGGCTAGTCAGGGTCAGGCACCCACTTCAGCAGGCAGTCTGTCCCTTCTCAGCTCTCTAGCTCCGTGTTGGGAGATCCACTGCTCTCTTCAAAGCTGTCAGACAGAGTTGTTTGCCTCTGCAGAGGTTTCTGCTGCGCTTGTTATTGTTTACTGTGCCCTGTCCCCAGAGGTGGAGTCTACAGAGACAGGCAGGTTTCACTCAGCTGCTGTGAGCTCCACCCAGTTCGAACTTCCCAGCCGCTTTGTTTACCTACTTAAGCCTCAGCAATTGTGGCCGCCCCTCCCCCAGCCTCGCTGCTGCCTTGCTGTGAGATCACAGACTGCTCTGCAAGCAATGAGGGAGGCTCCGTGGGAGTGGGCCCCTCCCGGCCAGGTGTTGGATATAATCTCCTGGTGTGCCCGTTTCCTTAAAGCGCAGTATTGGGGTTGGAGTTACCCGATTTTCCAGGTGTTGTGTGTCTCATTTCCCCTGGCTAGTTAAAGGGATTCCCTTCCCCCTTGCATTTCCCAGGTGAGGCGATGCGTCGCCCTGATTCAACTTTCGCTGGTTGGGCTGCAGCAGCTGACCAGCACCGATTGTCCGGCACTCCCTAGTGAGATGAACCCAGTAACTCAGTGGAAAATGCAGATATCACGGGTCTTCTGCGTCACTCGCGCAGGGAGTTGGAGACTGGAGCTGTTCCTATTCGGTCATCTT
>NW_022166978.1:0-1332 GCF_008728515.1 Papio anubis | reverse complement strand
CAGGAGAATGGCCTGAACCTGGGAGGCGGAGCTTGCAGTGAGCCGAGATCGCGCCACTGCACTCCAGCCTGGGTGACACAGCGCGAGACTCCGTCTCCAAAAAAAAAAAAAAAAAAAATATATATATATATATATACACTTTAAGTTCTAGGGTACATGTGCACAACATGCAGGTTTGTTACATATGTATGCATGTGCCATGTTGGTGTGCTACACCCATTAACTCGTCATTTACTTTAGGTATATCTCCTAATGCTATCCCTCCCGCCTCCCCACAAATAGGACCTGGTGTGTGATGTTCCCCTTCCTGTGTCCAAGTGATCTCATTGTTTAATTCCCACCTCTGAGTGAGAACATGCAGTGTTTGGTTTTCTGTTCTTGCGATAGTTTGCTGAGAATGATGGTTTCCAGCTGCATCCATATCCCTACAAAGGACACGAACTCATCCTTTTTTATGGTTGCATAGTATTCCATGCTGTATATGTGCCACATTTTCTTAATCCAGTCTGTCACTGATGGACATTTGGGTTGGTTCCAAGTCTTTGCTATTGTGAATAATGCTGCAATAAACATACGTGTACATGTGTCTTTATAGCAGCATGACTTATAATCCTTTGGGTATATCCCCAGTAATGGGATGGCTGGGTCAAATGGTATTTCTAGTTCTAGATCCTTGCGGAATTGCCACACTGTTTTCCACAATGGTTGAACTAGTTTACAGTCCCACCAACAGTGTAAAAGTGTTCTTATTTCTCCACATCCTCTCCAGCACCTGTTGTTTCCTGATTTTTTAGTGATTGCCATTCTAACTGGTGTGAGATGGTATCTCATTGTGGTTTTGATTTGCATTTCTCTGATGGCAAGTGATGACAAGCATTTTTTCATGTGTCTGTTGGCTGTATGAATGTCTTCTTTTGAGAAGTGTCTGTTCATATACTTTGCCCACTTTTTGATGGGGTTGTTTTTTTCTTGTAAATTTGTTTGAGTTCTTTGTAGGTTCTGGATATTAGCCCTTTGTCAGTTGAGTAGATTGCAAACATTTTCTCCCATTCTGTAGGTTGCCTGTTCACTCTGATGGTAGTTTATTTTGCTGTGCAGAAGCTCTCTAGTTTAATTAGACCCCCTTTGTCAATTTTGGCTTTTGGTGTTTTAGACATGAAGTCCTTGCCCATGCCTATGTCCTGAACGTTGTTGCCTACGTTTTCTTCAAGGTTTTTTATGGTTTTAGGTCTAACATTTAAGTCTCTAATCCATCTTGAATTAATTTTCATATAAGGAGTAAGGAAAGGATCCAGTTTCAGCTTTCTACTTATGGCTAGCCAATTTTCCCTG
>NW_022166977.1:0-1332 GCF_008728515.1 Papio anubis | reverse complement strand
ATAGATTGTTTATAAAATTTTGGAAAAAAATTTAATTGTCTTCATGCTATCTTTATTAGGGCTTATTGTTTGAAAAATTAAGTCTCCTGTATCAAAGAATGAAGGTTTTTGCCTTTTTAATAAAATCTTTGAATTCTTACTTTGGTTAAATGAATGACTTACTTTACAATGACCTGGGATCCTATTTTGTAATATCAAGCGTTTTAAACTTTTGATATTTGACAAACTTTCCAAAATTAAATTATAAATTACATCTTTTTCTGACCTAGTAATTCTTTAAGATATTAATAGGTTCCCTAAAGTCCGAAAATGACATATTTGGCTTATTTGGTATAAAAATTATACAGGAAGCATTGTCAAATATGAAATGGTATTTCGTTTTCTTTGGGCTGTATTTGTATAAATATGTTATTCATATGTGTTCCAAAATTATGGGAAACTCCTATAATACTGATATGACTTAATGTGTGTTATAAGTAATAATTATAATTGTTATGTTAAAGTATTATGTGCCACAGAAGTGACAAATTTCCTTGTCAATTGTGTTCTTTGACTATGGCTGCCCTAAAACTTTTTGTCATCAACAATTTTTATCTTGTTTTGGTCCTTTTTAGAAGGTGGTTTTATAATCAGCTATAAAACTCTTAACAGGTGCTCTTGAATGCAAGTTTCTGATAACTTTGGAGGTTGTGACATCAGATTTAAGGAAAAACTTTCAGGACTCATGGAGAGCTTAATGTTCATGAATATTAAGCAGAACAGGAATTCACTGCATAGACTAGACTAATAGAAGTCTGAAGTAGTCTTTTTAACTTTTTGCTTAAAGTGTTGCTGATCCTTTGTTTTGTTTATTCAGAGTGAAGAAAACTTTTCTTTTAAGCTATTTACAGCTTTTAACAATTGAGTATGTGCCTATGAACAAAATTTGGAGTCTATTTGTTTCTCTCTACCTGATTTCTACAGAATTTGGAAACTATTTTTGAGTATTCTTAATTTATGACAATACAGTTATTTGCATAAGTGTAATAAGAATCTGTTTTAATTTGTAATAGGACACAATTGGAGAAACTAGTTATTTTACTAAGGCTTTGACTAGAATGATGTGCTTTCCTTTAAGGAATCAAACTTGACTTATGGAGCCAGTAGGAATCCCTTGGAAAAACTGGCCTCATACCTTTGTCTACAGTTCCTGTACAGGGTTTCTGACCTGTGATAAGTAAACAATGTCACTTTCTGACAGGCCCAGGAGCACCAAGTTTATCTTGGAACCATAAGAGGACAGGAATTCACCCAACTCATAGGTATTTGATGGTACAAATCCATGGCCAGGTT
>NW_022166976.1:0-1332 GCF_008728515.1 Papio anubis | reverse complement strand
ACCTATTTGTTCAGTTTAAAAAGAGAATAAAACAGCATATAAATTAGAAGAGGGGTAACTGGAGCTAAAAGTGTTCTAAAGTCTATTGTTTGAAGAGGGTATAAAGATTTTGTTTAACTTCAGCCTTTAAATTAAACTTGTATAGTAGAATTTCAAGCCTAACTACTAACAAGAAACAAAGTATATAAATGCAAACCACTAAAAAAAAAAATAAGAAAAAAGATGAGAAAAATTTTATAGAAAAGAAAGGAAAAAGAAAACCCTATAAATACTGTAAATCGTATTACAATCAATCCAATTACATTCAATCTCTTACAGAGAATATAAAAAGAGAGACTACTCCACAACTCGCTCCATGAGGTCATTGTAATCTAAGAAACAAAATCAGATTAGGACAGTAGAGAAAGAAAAGAACAAGACAATTTCAGCCATGAACATAAATGTAAAAGCCATGAATGAAATTTTAGCAAATCGAATCCACCACAATATTTTTAAGTTGTGTTTATCCTAAGGATGAATCAACAAAGAGAAAAATCTGTAAGTTAATTCACCACATTAACAGATTAAAGAAAGATATATATGATCACCTCACAAATCTAAACCCATTTGTAATTTTTGAAAGTCTCTTGACAAAATAGAAGGGAACTTTCTTAACATGACGAAGATGATAAACCACTTTTAATGGTAAAATATTAGAAGTATTCCCTTTAAGATCAGGAAAGAGAATGCCCATCACTACCAACAGCATTCCAGCAAGAATAGAAAAACTAATTAATCAAAGGTCTAAGGGTTGGAAAGACAGAAATAAAACCACTAGAATTCACAGTATTATCTTTCGAGTAGTATCTTACATGGCAATTATAGCTTCTGTCTCCTCCACTTCCCACACCACAATTTATCTGGTTCTTCTCAAGGTATAAACACATCTTGCATCCTTGTTAAAAACTAGAATATCACAGCTTGAGGCTGTTTAAAGTCACAGATATCATTAAACATGTCATTCTAACCCAGTCAGAATCTATTCTATGCAGAGGGCATATGAAGCACTAGACACTTGGCAGCATTATGGGCAAATCCAAACTGTTGTAACTTAAGGGATGAGCTAGCTGAAAGAGGGTTTGAAAACCCATCTACCACCTCCAGAGGATCCTACAGTTAACCGAAGTGCTCACTTCACAGTTCTTACTCTCAAGCCCAAGGAAGTTTGAGAACCAGCATACTACTATCAAGCTTTTGTGCCTTGCAGGTACAAGAGACAATGGCAGATTAAGCGTGAGTAAAAGCGTCCAGAAAACATAAGGTTTTCTTTTCAACTCCACCTTCCTCTACTTC
>NW_022166975.1:0-1333 GCF_008728515.1 Papio anubis | reverse complement strand
TGATTACTGTAGCTTTACAATATGTCCTGAAGTTGGCAGAGCCAATCCTCAGGGATTTTTTCTCATCTTCACTATGAGAACCTTGTTGGGTTCCTAGTGGTCAGACTTAGGAAAGTGTGATATCCCCCCATAACTGGTTCTTAGAGAGTTTTTAATGCTCAAACCAGGCCACCCTCAGCTTCTAGTAATCTGTCAATACCATTTAAGTGCTCCTCCCAGGTGCTGGCTCCAGCAGCTTCTGTTCCTGGCAAGCTGTGACTCCCTGTGTTTGCCTGTCTTTCTAGTTTTCAGGATGGCAGTGACCTCAATTCTCTGGCCATCTAAGAAGAGTTGTTGGTTTTCAGTTTGTTCAGCTTTTTTCTTGTTGTGAGGACAAATGGTGACTTCCCACCTCTTTATATGTCAGAGTTGAAACCAGACATTTCGTTTAAAAAGTTGCTTGTGACCAGGTGTGGTGGCTCACGCCTGTAATCCCAGCACTTTGGGAGGCTGAGGTGGGTGGATCATGGGGTCAGAAATTTGAAACCAGCCTGACCAACATGGTGAAACCCCGTCTCTACTAAAAATACAAAAATTAGCCAGGCGTGGCGATGTGTGCCTGTAATCCCAGCTACTCAGGAGGCTGAGGCAGGAGAATCGCTTGAACCTAGGAGGCAGAGGTTGCACTGAGCCAAGATAATGCCATTGCACTCCTGCCTGGGCGACAGAGTGAAACTCTGTCTCAAAAAAAAAAAAAAAAAAGTTACTTGTAATAAAACTTACCAATTTTAAATCTACGATGTAATCATTTAAGGAGGTTTGTAGAATTATTCAGCCATCAGCAGAGTCACATTTTAGAATATTTTTGTCATTTCCCCAAATTCCCTCAAGCGTCTGCACAGTCATTTCCTGATCTCCGATGCCCATGACTGGGCCCCAGCAAAATAAAAATTTGGAAACCTGACATCATTAAATTTCAACCTTTCTTAGATTGTGATTTTTTTTAATAGTGACTAATTGTTTTACTTTTGTGACATTTAGAGGAAATATTGCATTTTAGGGACTTTTTTGAGGAACTTAATAATAGTCCTTTTCATTGCTCTTCGTGAATTGTTTCATTTTTACTGATAACTGGTAGTTGCTACCAAACCTGGTCTGGCAAACCTAAATGAAGGAGCTAAAAAAAAAATCTGCTATAAGAAATAGAGATAGATGGTGAATTTGCACATAAGATTATGTGGAGTTAGTATTGTACCATCTTTATTCTTTCAGAAATTTGGCTGGTAACATTAGAGATACTCCTCACTTGCTTGGAATGCCTCTCATTATCTTCTTCAGGTTACAAGGGCTCCAG
>NW_022166974.1:0-1333 GCF_008728515.1 Papio anubis | reverse complement strand
CTCCGCCCCCCCGGGTTCACGCCATTCTCCTGCCTCAGCCTCCTGAGTAGCTGGGACTACAGGCGCCCGCCACCTCGCCCGGCTAATTTTCTTGTATTTTTAGTAGAGACAGGGTTTCACCATGTTAGCCAGGATGGTCTCGATCTCCTGACCTCGTGATCCGCCCGTCTCGGCCTCCCAAAGTGCTGGGATTACAGGCTTGAGCCACCGCGCCCGGCCAATTTATGCCTAATTTTATAGTATTTGCTGAGAGAGAATTGTTAAAGTTTTCCACTGCAATTATGAAATTTCCTATTGTTCTTTTCAACTTTGTCAGTTTTTGCTTATATATTTTATAGCTCTATTGTTCGATTCATACACAAGTAGAAGTGCCATTTTTTCTGGCTGAATTAAACGTTTTATCATTAAGTAATGTTTCACTCTATCCTGGTAATACTAATGTAATCACTCCTGATTCATTTTATTCATATTTACATGATACATTTTTCACCATTCTTTTAACTTTCCTCCTTATATTTGAAGGCTGTTTCTGATAAAAAAGCATATCCTCAGGTACTGTTTTTTAAATCTACACCATTGATTTCTTTAATTTAATTGTGCATTTAGACCATTTACATTTAAGTTATTTACACTGTAGAGCTTATCTGTCATTTTAGTTTTTGTTTGTTCTTTATTGTCTGTTTTATATCTCTATTTTCTTTTTTCTGCTTTCTTCTATGTTATTTGAGATTTTAAAATTAATTTATATACTTTCTGTGAAGCACAATTATTAGCATTTTATTCTTAAATTTCAACTTTTATTTTAGATACATGCGGTACATGTTCAGATATATTGCATGGGAATATTGCACGATGCTGGGGTTTGGAGTATGGATTCCATCACCTTGGTAATGAGCATAGTACTTGATTGTTAGTTTTTTAACTCACCTTCCCACTCCACTCACTGGCAGTCCACAGTGCCTATTGTTCTCACATCTATTTCTATGTGTGCTCAATGTTTAGCTCCCATTCATAATTTAGAACAAGTGATATTTGTTTTTCTGTTCCTGCTTTAATTTGTATAGGATTGGCCGGGCGCGGTGGCTCAAGCCTGTAATCCCAGCACTTTGGGAGGCCAAGACAGGCGGATTACGAGGTCAGGAGATCGAGACCATCCTGGCTAACACGGTGAAACCCCGTCTCTACTAAAAACTACAAAAAAAAAAAACTAGCTGGGCGAGGTGGTGGGCGCCTGTAGTCCCAGCTACTCGGGAGGCTGAGACAGGAGAATGGCGTGAACCTGGGAGGCGGAGCTTGCAGTGAGCTGAGATCCGGCCACTGCACTCCAGCTATC
>NW_022166973.1:0-1333 GCF_008728515.1 Papio anubis | reverse complement strand
AATGCAAACTCTCCATTCCTTCAGCTTTGCATGAATTTACACATAATCTCTTATGTGCATGTTACACTTCCAAATTAAGAAGAAATGACAAACAATCCTATTTATGTTATACTATGTTACCGGTATTATATTTATTATCATACATAGTTATAGTTGACCTTCGAACAATGCAGGAGTTAGGGGCACTGTCTTTTTGCACAGGAATTAGGGGCACTGTCTTTTTGCAAAGTCAAGCATTGTATAACTTTTGACTCCCCCAAAAAGTTACTATGAATAGCCTCCTGTTGATTGTAAACCTTACTGATGACATAAGCGGTTGATTAACACATATTTTGTGAATTAAATACAGTATTCTTAGAACAAAGTAAGGTAGAGAAAGAGCTCCACCTCTGGGGACAGGGCATAGCTAAACAAAAAGCAGCAGAAACCTCTGCAGATGTAAATGTCCCTGTCTGACAACTTTGAAGAGAGCAGTGGTTCTCCCAGCATGGAGGTTGAGATCTGAGAACAGACAGGCCGCCTGCTCAAGTGGGTCCCTGACCCCAGAGTAGCCTAACTGGGAGATATTCCCCACTAGGTGCAGACTGACACCTCACACCTCACATGGCTGGGAACACCTCTGAGATGAAGCTTCCAGAGCAAGAATCAGACAGCAACACTCACTGTTCAGCAATATTCTATCTTCTGCAGCCTCCACTGCTGATACCCAGGCAAACAGAGTCTGGAATGGACCTCAAGCAAAATCCAACAGACCTGCAGCTGAGGATCCTGATGGTTAGAAGGAAAGCTAACAAACAGAAAGGACACCCACACCAAAACCCCATCAGTATGTCACCATCATCAAAGACCAAAGGCAGATAAAACCACAAAGATGGGGAAAAAGCAGTGCAGAAAAACTAGAAATTCAAAAAATCAGAGCACATCTCCCCCTCCAAAGGAATGCAGCTCATCGCCAGCAATGGAACAAAGCTGGATGGAGAAGGACTTTGATGAGTTGAGAGAAGAAGGCTTCAGTCAATCAAACTTCTCAGAGCTAAAGGAGGAACTACGTACCCAGTGCAAAGAAACTAAAATCCTTGAAAAATGAATGGAAAAATGGATAACTAGAATAATCAATGCAGAGAAGACCATAAATGAACTGATAGAGATGAAAACCATGACACAAGAACTACGTGACAAATGCATAAGCTTCAGTAACCGACTCATCAACTGGAAGAAAGAGTATCAGTGATTGAAGATCAAATGAATGAAATGAAGTGAGAAGAGAAGTGTAGAGAAAAAAGAGTAAAAAAAAATGAACAAAGCCTCCAAGAAATATGGGATTATGTGAAAA
>NW_022166972.1:0-1333 GCF_008728515.1 Papio anubis | reverse complement strand
AGAGGGGGTAGTGATTGGTCCTGTGCCTCCACCTGCTCTGGGAGGGAGTCTTCCTCTAGGGCTGGCCCCTTCCTAACCCTCCACGTATCCTGTTCTCCAGAGACTTTGGAACCCCACTCCTAAGAGCAGTGGGGCCAGGCGCTTAGAGGAAGAGCAAATGCTGCCAGGACACGGATTATCCCCAGAGTACTTTCCAGCATTGTATTAGGTATCTGGATCTGTTAGGAAAAAAAAAAAAAAATTAGAAAGTATGCATAAAACTTGAAAACATTCAAGTATCAAAAGCTTCTTTAGGTTGAAAGTTTTAAAACAAGTCATCAGCAAGCTGCCACCAAGTGGAGACTTTTACAAAAGTTGAGCGAGTCTGCTGAGCTGAGAGGACAGAAATGAAGTCACCTGTGCTGGGGCAGGGGCAGGGACACCTGGGGCAGGGAGTGTGTGGGCAGAGAGAAACCAGAGAAGTCCAGGTCTGTGGAAGCCAAACAGGAGAGCGTGCGCCGGAAGGGCGGTCAGGATCAGGGGACGAGGTCGCTCTCCCTGGAGAACGAACCCTAAAGTGCGTAGCCTGGGACTCCCTCCCTGGGGGTCCTGTCCCCCAACATTTCACAGCCTGCCTGGAGCTGCCTTCCAAGGAGGACAAACATGGCAACAAAAGACCCATTTCTGCACAACAATCCTTCTGGAAAGAAAAAGAAGCCAAGAATGGAGTCAAAACGCTACCCAGTGCTGATTAAGCCTCTCAAACCCTGTTCTAAATGGAGTGTGGTTTCTAAGTCAGGGAAATGGAAGAGGCCCCACCCACATAGGGACAGGGCCATGGCCCCACAGGATGAAGCAGCAGCATTTATTCAAGATACAACAGTGAGGGAATCTGATCACATTCCCTTCTCCCCGCAGAGAGCACATCTTGACAAGTGATCCAGTAGAAACCTTTTAAACTCTATAAGTTAAGTTCATAAAAACCACTGTCTTCACCCTGTCTCCCAGGGCCAGGCCTCCCAGGGCCAGGCCTGGACTCTCAGATGCACTGGCTTGGGGCGCCCTCAGGTGGCCACATAAAAAAAAAACACAGTCTGAGGGCAGCCTGGGGTTTTCAGACTTGGGCAGGATCTGCCCAGGCCAAATGTCCTTCTGCTTTGGGCCGCTGTCTCTTGGCAGATGGCCTGACACTGAGGCCCAAGGATGCCTCAGAAAATCTTGATTCCCACTCTATGGATGGCCTGATTAGCCAGAGGTTTCCAGGCTGTCTGTCCACCTCCTGGAGATGGACTGGGGCCTTTAGACTTCAGTGGAGAGGGGGATGCTCTGTGTCTTGCTGTCCGGGGCAGGGATG
>NW_022166971.1:0-43031 GCF_008728515.1 Papio anubis | reverse complement strand
TTCTTTTTTTTTTTTTTTTTTTTTGAGACAGAGTCTCGCTCTGTCGCCCAGGCTGGAGTGCAGTGGCCGGATCTCAGCTCACTGCAAGCTCCACCTCCCAGGTTCACGCCATTCTCCTGCCTCAGCCTCCCGAGTAGCTGGGACAACAGGCGCCCGCCACCTCGCCCGGCTAGTTTTTTGTATTTTTTTAGTAGAGACGGGGTTTCACCGTGTCAGCCAGGATGGTCTCGATCTCCTGACCTCGTGATCCGCCCGTCTCGGCCTCCCAAAGTGCTGGGATTACAGGCTTGAGCCACCGCGCCCGGCCCATTATTTCTATTCTAACATTATTTGAGATATTCTATGTTTAAATAGTGGCAATTTTTATCAGGAGTAGAGTTTATTTTTAGCAAAGTGTTGTGAGGTTTGTTCTCCTACATCAGCATATGTCATAAGTTGTTAATTTCTAACATTCACCTTATATTGTGCAATACGTGAGACCAGCTGTACAAAGTTAATGTCAAAAGATTACACTCTAGGACAAATAGCCTCAACACATGTGATTTGTTTCTGTTGGAGGGCATATACACCTTTGGAAAATGATACCTAACAACATTAACAGATTTCTCAACTATTGTTTTAGTTTAATGCCTATGTAAACTGAACCTTTCTCACGTAAACTAATTCTTTTTGTTTCTTTTCAAACAATCTCAAAGTAGCAGAAACATTTCAAGAACAGAACATTTTCTCCTCTGAACCATGTGAGAGTAAGTTTCTGACCTGATGTTTCATGCCCCACAAAAACATTACCATCTATTTCCTACAAAGGACATTCCCCATACCATCCCAATACAGCCATTAAAATCAAGAAATGAATATATATGAAGCACCATCTCGTCCCTATACCCCATCTAAATTTCAAAAAAAAGTCCCTATAATGCACTTGGTAGCAAAAGGTTCCAGCTCAGAATCAAACATTGTCATTGGCTGTCACTTCTCTCTAATGTGGCTTCACTCTGGAACTGTGACAGTCTCTTCTGACTTTCATAACCTTGACACTTATTAAAATTCCAAGACAGTTCTGCTGATATATGATTATATTTGAGGCAGGCACATTTGGCAGGAACATCATAGAAGTGATGCTGTGCTCTTCTTACCAGATCGTCTCAGATGGCACACCATTTTTTGGTCTTTGATCGTTTGATTAAAGTGCTGTCTGCCAAGCTTCCGTATCTTTTCCCCTTGATATTAATAAGCATATTCTGAAGAGTTACTTTGAATCTTTAGTACTTTGTACCCCATCAAATTTTTCATTGATTCATTTTTTAATTTGCAGTAGTCGGTACTCATGAATCCTCATATTATTAGATGGGTTATAATCCACTAATATTATTATTTATTTTGATGCTCAATTTTGTCCCAGATTTGTCCAGTAGGAACCCCTTCATGTCGGCTCCTGTATCTTGACATGACTCATTATCCTTTGAGCACTCCATTGCTTTCTGGCACAAGATGTTCTAGGCTTATCTGCTACTTTCCCACTCAAGGCCTGAAATCAGCCATTTCTCCAAGAAGCCTTGGTTACTATTAGTAAAGAATGGTATTTAGAATCCAAGATCTGAGGGCTAAGTATACTCATCACTACTGGAAATCACTGCTAAGAATACATGTGCACACATTCGTATACACACACATACAACTTATAATGTATATCATACACATATATGTATATGACATGCATATGTATTCATCATACATATATTTACGCATATACTTGTTTAAATCTATATACCTATATAGACATAGGTAAAGAGACAGGGATTTAATGTCATGGGTTCACAGGGATACTGCCAACTGCAATCCAACACCACAGGGTTCATTCTACTTTTTCCCTATCTTTATTTCATTCTTCTCTAGTGAAAAACCTAGATCCTATTATCGTTCCTAGATTTAATTATTTGATCAATCACCCTGTATATGGCTAAACTCTCATTGCCACTGCCACACCTGTCCCCACAGAGATGTCTTCCTTACCCACTCGGGCTCCAACCTCCATCGCTGGTCTGACCCTCCTACATGCTTTCCTCCACATCTTGTTTGGGATCAAATATCACCCATCTGCTGCTCCTGCACAAAAGCCTTGTTAAATCAACTCTGGGACCCTGTGTCAAGCTGCCTGCTGCAGAAGCACCCATTCACCATGCTCAGGCCCTAACACTCCGCACCAGGCTGCCCTCCTGCCTGGATGCCATCCTTACCAGGGTCAGCCTCAGATATCCTGATCTGAGCCCCTTGGGCTCCATCCACTTAGTAAGGATGTCTCCTTGCTCTTCCCCACCAAATAACTATAGGATCTATCGAGGGAAAGATGAGACGGAAGAGGGAAGAGAATGAGGGTGACAGAAGATGAGGAAGAGTCAATTGCCCTAATTCTTAACAAATGTTTTAAACATATAATTTTTTTGTGATGATAAACTTAGGGTAAAAATGTTCATGCATCAGAAACATCACTATTAAAGGTAGGCTTAGGCTGGGCACAGTAGCTCTCGCCTATAATCCCAACACTTTGGGAGGCCGAGGCAGGAAGATTGCTTGAGCTTAGGAGTTCAAGGCCAGGCTACGCAACACAGTGAAATCCATCTCTACAAAAAATACAACAATTAGCCTGGTGTGGTGGCATATGCCTGTAGTCCCAGCCATGTGGGAGGCTGAAGTGGGAGGATCCCTTGACCCCAGAAGTCAAGGCTGTAGTGAGCCATGAGTGTGCCTTGATACTCCAGCCTGAGTGACAGAATGAGACCCTGTCTCAAAAATTAAATGAATGAATAAATAAATAAATAAAGGTAGGCTTATGGCTAATCTGTTCCCTTTAAACAGATTTTGGTCTTTGATCATTTGATCAAAGTGCTGTCTGCCAAGCTTCTCCACCATAAAGTTACTCTTTTTCCTTTGATATTAATAAGCACATTCTGAAGAGTTACTTTGAATCTTCAATACTTTGTACCCCATCAAACTTTTCATTGACTCATTTTTTAATCTACATCAGTTGGTACTCATAAATTCCCATGTTATTAAATGAGTTGCAATTCACTAATATTATCATTTATTTGATGCTCAATTTGTCCCAGATTTGTCCAGTGGGAACCCCTTTAAATGTTCTTAAAGATAGAAACTGCTAGCATGTTCTACTGAGATATGGACTAACAATGTCAGACATATGTGGGTGCTTGAATAATATTTGCTTCAAAAATATTTATTACTAGAAAGCTGCTGTGTTTGGGGTGAGGGGTTAGTAGGGAAGGGGGTTCATAAAGGGAATGCAAAAGCCATGTCCTCTGGAAGTTAAAAGGATCATTTAAAATGATTCTACTGCAAACATTTTTCAAAAGATAAACATGACCCATTTCTCCAATTCGTGCCATGTAATAGTAATAATAATGATATGTAAATACTCCCACTGATGTATCCTTTACAAAGATATATTACATGTCTTATTTAATCAAAAAACCTTAAAAGAGTCCCTGTACCTAATTTTATTCTAGGACTCAAACTGTGTCAGCACGTCATTCAGTGCAAGTCAGACATTTAGATGCATAGGCTATGCTGTCAGTAGCTCTGAACTTTCATAGACATTTCCAATTAGCTCAGAGAGACAACTGGATATTGTGCTTAAGCACTGTGTTTAAGAAAACGGGCACTGGATGGACCAATGCCAAATCTCCTTCTCTACTGCTTAACTAAGTATGCGTACTTGGGCAATTACTTAACTTAAGCCCCAATTTCTTCATCAAGCCCAGAAGGTCAAGGCTGCAGTGAGCTGTGAATGTGCCTCTGCCCTCCAGCCTGAGCGACAGAGTTACAATTCCCCAGGAGTGCAGAGGTTCTCAGAACTGCGATACTCTCAGACGAATTTTGAAAGGTGAAACAGGGATAGAAGAACTGGGGATAACTAGAAGGGAGAAAAACGTCCTGGACAATTCTTTTTTTTTTTTTTTTTCCCAGCTGGAACTAAAAAAATGCTAACTCATAGGGCTATATATATATAACTATTCTTATTATTAAAATTTGACTGAAAGTCTTAGGTTAACAGAAAACCCATGTCCAAGTATGTAGGTCTATACATCTAGGTAAAAAATATCCAGTAAACCTCACAATATCCTTTGGCAAAGAGAAAACTAAATTTCACAGAGATCAATACAGAATCTAGAAAACAAGCTGAGAGTGCCTGACAATTTTTAATTCTGGCTTAAATTCGATGCTAACATCATAACTTCTGTCTTGTACATTACAATTTTAGCTTAAGTGGAGCTAAAAGGACAGAACTTACACCATATACATAGAGGGACATCCTCTCCCCCCATTAATCTTATTGATTTACACCTTCATTTATTCCACTTTCATTTGTTTCCTTTTTTCTCTCTCTCTCTTTAGAGATATTCTCTGCATATCAACTTAACCCTGATGCCTATGGAATAAGTATTTACCTAACAGTGCACTCTCTAGACCATATCATTTTAAAGCTGTGGTTTTTAACCAGCTTAAAATCACATTTAAAGCTACACAGGGAGCTGATAAAAATTCTTAATGCCCACACTGAATACCAAGCCAAATGAACCAGAGTTTCGTAGGGAAAGATCCAGGTATCAGAATTCAAGCTCTCTGGTGTTTCTGACATACAGTCAAGTAGAGAAGCAAACTTCTACAATGAATCCAGAATGCACTGGTTCTCAGAACTGCAATACTCTGAGGTGAACCAGGGATAGAAGAATTGGAGATACCCAGAAGGGGGAAAAATGTCCCGGACAATTCTGTTTCGTTTACTTTCTTTCTTTCTTTTTTTTTTTTTTTTGAGACTGTTTTGCGCTGTCACCCAGGCTGGAGCTTAGTGGCACCATCACCATGATAGCTCACTGCAGCCTCAAACTTTGGGCTGAAGCAATCTTTCTGCCCTGGCGTCCCAAGTACCTGGGACTACAAGTGTACATCACCACAACCACACTTTAAAAAGTTTTTTTTAATAAAGAAAGGACCTTGCTATGTTGCCCAGGGTGGTCTTGAACTCCTGGATTCCAGCCATCCTCCCACCTCAGCACCCAAAAGTGCTGGAATTACAGGCCTGGACAATAAGTGGTATGATGGAAAAGAGATGTGGCACAAGGAAATTTAGAACTGGAGCAACCCAAGATGTTCTGTCCAAGTTGTTAACAACGAGACCTTTTAAAAGGCATTTATAAAAATTAATAGTCTTACCTTTTGATTATCCTTCTTTCTCTATAGTGTATTACAAAAATTCCACATATTACAAGCCCACGAAAATAAATTCCCATGTGAGTTTGAAAACTTTTTGTAGAATAATGTCCCAATTTTAGTTACTGGTGGCCAATATTTACCTTGAGAGTAGCTTGAGTGGTGGTGGTGTTTTATTACCCTTACTGGCTGCTAACATTTGTGACACAGAAACCTGCAATAGGTTGCATGGACTCCTTTCAACATGAAAAGTAATTATAAACAGGTGAAGGTAAAACGGCAACTTTCGTGTTGGCTTTGGTAATGTTTTGCACGTAATCCCTCTGTCAAAGTGTCTTAAACAATAAAACAGCAAGTAATAATCACACGCACACACACATTTTGTTTTCAAAGATCACAGTGTAAAATGAAGATACACACACGTTATCCTGTAAGTTGTGGATCTTTGGTTGGCTGGTTGGTTATGAAGTTTTTTCCCCTCTCAGCTCTAAAAAAAACATCCTTGGCAAGGTGAGGTGGCTCACGCCTGTAATCCCAGCACTTTGGGAGGCCGAAACGGGCAGATCACCTGAGGGTGTGAGTTTGAGACCAGACTGACCAATGTGGAGAAACCCCGTCTCTACTAAAAATATAAAATTAGTCTGGCGTGGTGGCGCATGCCTGTAATCGCAGCTACTCTGGAGGCTGAGAGAGGAGAATCGCTTGAACCCGGGAGGCGGAGGTTGCGGTGAGCCGAGATCACGCCACTGCACTCCAGCCTGGGCAACAAGAGCAAAACTGTCTCAAAAAAAAAAAAAAAAAAAAAAATTCCTCAAAGCCAACCCACCTGCCAAGAGGAGGGAAGGAGGTAAGGGGGAGCCTTACTCTGGAATCAAGAAAAGGGAGTAGGCCTTGGGAAAATGTGGCTTTCAAAATTCATTCCACATTTGCACAAGCCAAGTCGCTAGCTGGTCCCTGCATCCACCTACACACCCCACTGACCTCTTCCTAGGAAAAACCACACTCTCCCCCGTTACCTACGCCCCCGAATTGTGGGGCGCTGTTTGTTCAAGACTCGCCCCAAAGAACGCAGGAGCGCGAGCCGCCCCAGTTCCAGGGTTCAGCTTAGGTGACACAAACGTAGCCAATGGGAGGCCGCCGCCGACAATCGCCATCCACCCTTACCAGCATCCCGGCGCCTCTCCCCGCCACCCTTGCCCGGCGCGCCAGCGATGCCCTCTCCCCGCGGGGACCCTCGCGCGCCCCTTCCTGCGCGCCCTCCGCCCTCCCTACCCTGGCCCCTGTAGCCATCACACCTGGGGCACTGCCGTCCGCCGAGCTTGGGCGCGCGGTGGCGAGAAGGCACTGGAGGAGGAGGAGCAATCGGGGCGTAGGCGCCCTGGCCGCCAGCAGGCCGGGGAGGGCGCGCATGGCGCCGGAGGGTCCGCCTCGGTCCTCGTGGAGACTGCTCTCTCAGCTCGCTGCCGCGGGTGTCCGGAGTCCCTGCGCACACTCGCCGGTGGCACGGCGCCCGCAGTCAGTGCCGGCGGCAGGACGCTGAAGAAAAGACGGAATGGGAGGGGCCCGGCCGCCTTGCCCTACTCCCCCGAGACGCTCTCACCGCGCCCGGCCCTCCACCAATTATGCAGCCCTCAGCCGGCTGCTGGCGTTCCCGGATGTGCGGTGCTACTTCCCGGCTGCAGCCTCTCTGGCCTCCGCCCTCTCGGCTCTAGCAGGTCCAGGTCGGGAGAGAGCTTGGGCAGGTTGTGTCTAGCCCATCTGCTGGGGAGAGGTTGAAACTCTCCCTGCAGGCTGGCCTTTGCACTTCACCTGAGGCAGGTTTCACTAATTTGCTTTGATGGGACACATGAGAGTATAGAAGACTTTTCTCCTCCCCGACCCCAGACATCTCTGGACTTTCTTATGAGGGAGGCTTGTTTTTGCTGCAGGTGTAAAGGTTCTATCCAGCTGCCAGACAACTTGTACTAATATTTCTTTGCTTTGCCTACCAATCACACACACCCTCTCTTCTAGCCTCTGAAGGCTTCACTGGTTTTCTCTGGGTGAAGGTTTCAGAGTCCCAAGGCCCCATACCGTGTCTGATTTTACTTTATTTTTGTTTGTTAAGCCTAACAGCTTCTGAGGAGCCACCTAGAGCTCAAGAAGCAAAAGCTACTGAGAGTAGATACTATGTAAACTGCACAAGACGTTGACCTTTGTTAAATCTGAACACTGTTTAAGATAATGCTATCTCTTACCCACAAGGCTGTAGTTTGAAATTTTCAGTGCTCTGAACCAAATTAAATAAAACAACTAATTAGTGCTTTATCCAGGAGGGAAGGAGAAATCTATGTTATAACATTGAAACACATTGATTTGATTTCTCTCTGGGATGTATAACACATTAAAAGATATTTTATAGATTTTTCACGAGCTTTGTTTCCTCTCCCTGTATTTTTTGAAGTTCAGCTTTCACATTCGTAAATTCAAAGTATATCAGCGTCAAAAAAAAAAAAAAAAGGATTGGAAATAACGTAAGAGACAAATTTTGAAAATAGAACTATTTAACAAAACCTATGCTTACTCCAGGCAGGAATGGTTAATTTTTAATTGGTACGTATTACTAAAACATGTCCGTTTCTGGTTTAGTATTATATGCGCAAAACTTTGGAAACAATGTAGATTCTTCAAATTGGCAGTGAGAGAATATGAATAATACAATTCATTCAACAATATCATCTACCAGGTGCCAGTCATTGTGTTCAAAAGAGGCTGGATAGGAACACATGCACAAATGCATGCATGCACACATGTACACACACACACACACACAAATTAGACAACTGTTTATCAGTGAATGACAAATCTCAGAAAACCCTCTTCTCAGAAAGTTATGGTCACAATGATTAAAATCTTTTAAATGAAATTTTAAAAGATGCCTTCAAGGACTAAATCTTAATACACTGTTGACCCTCTCAGGGCATTGACAGGACTTGCCAAACCCAAATTGCCTAATCAATGGCAACTACATCACGCCTCTTTCTTTCTACCCTGCATCTGGTCTCAACTAACTGAACACATTTCCCTATAATTAGGTAGAGTGTCAACAGTAAGCACTTCTCACCTCAAACTAAACTCTGACTGACTTTTCCCAGTTAGTCTCTTAAAATCCTTAGACACAAATTCACCCTTCTTCTAATGAGCTGAACTTACTTAAATAAACATTTTTTCAGTCGAATCAGCGTATTTATGACCAGAAAAACTTACTTGCCCAGGTTGATGCTGATCCCCACTGTTGCTTTTGCTGTTAGAACAAAAAAGTTGAGAAAGAAATTTTGCTAAGCATTTTAAAAGTCTTTTCATCATTGTTCCTGTTCTATATTGAGATATTTGATATTTCCAGCCTTATCTGCACTCCACTTTTTCAAATGCTCCATATCCTTTAAAACCAGCTTATCAACTACCTTCCCTATATAACTTTTTCTGACCTTTCTGGTCCAAATTGACCTTTCCCTCCTTGGTGAAATAAATATTGCAACAAGCACTTTGACACTCCCATCATCATAAAGTGTATAAAAGGGGAATAAGGGTCCTTTGTTTTCTCCCCTTGAGTTAGGTGAGCTCTGTGACTCCCCTAACCTACTGAATATTGCTGAAGAGATATTGTGTGGGCTGGCCGGGTGTGGTGGCTCAGGCCTGTAATTCCAGCACTTTGGGAGGCTGATGCAGGTGGATCACAAGGTCAGGAGCTCGAGACCAGCCTGGCCAATATGGTGAAACCCTGTCTCTACTAAAAATGCAAAATAAAATTAGCTGGACATGGTGGCGCATGCCTGTAATCCCAGCTACTTGGGAAGCTAAGGCAGAAGAATTGATTGAATCCAGGAGGCAGACCTTGCGGTGAGCCAAGATCACACCACTGCACTCCAGCCAGGGCAACAGAGCAAGACTCTGTCTCAAAAAAAAAAAAAAAAAAAAAAGAGAGAGAGATTGTATGGGCTTTCTGTTCCAGACCACAGGAGCTTCCACTTCCTTTCTCTTGGAGACCTTGCTCACAGAAGACAGTTCTCTGGTAAAAAGTACTACTGTATTACCCTTAGACTGCCACGCTGTGAGAAACCCAAATGCCATGGAGGAACCCCTTAAAAATAAAGTCAGGTCAAGTAAAAAAGGAGTATGAAGATTTATTATACATACAAAAGAATAGTTCACAAACCGGAAGACTTCAAATCAAAAGTAGTAAGAAACTTGACATGAGAGTCACAGTGCAGCTTATAAAGCATCAGTAAGGAAGTGCATTGACCTCTATTGTGGCTGGCTATTAAAAACTTACATTCCTTTTTGGGCAAGTAGAGCTGTATAAGCTTATTTGTCTCTAACAGTTTGGTTCAATTTCATCATACTAACAAGAAAGGAAAGCTTAACTTTTGTTAATGTTTAGAAATTGCATTTCAGGGAAATCAGGATAGCTTAAATTTTGGTTATGTGGCTATGAGTGGTTGACCTAGGGATATAATGTGTCCTCCATTTTGATTCTACTTTAACAAATCCCCCATACAGGACCTGAAATCATTGTGGAGTGTTTACTTTGCTGTGCAGAAGCTTTTTAGCCTGATTCAATCCCATTTGTCTATTCTTTCTTGGTTGCCTGTGCTTTAGAGGTCTTACACAAAACATTGTTTCTCAGACTAACGTCCTGGAACACTTTCCTGAAGTTTTCATCTAATCATTTCGTAGTCATAGTTGCAGGCCTTAGATTCAAACCTTTAATCCATTTTAATTGTATTTTTGTGTATGGTGAGATATAGAGGTTTAGTTTCATCCTTCTACATGTAATTACCCAGTTTTCCCAGCACCATTTATTAAATAGACTCTCATTTTCCCATTGTATGCTCTTGGTACTGTTGTTGAAGATGAATTGGTTGTCAACGCATTGATTTATATCTGGGTTCTCTATTCTGTTTCATTGGTCTATGTGTCTGTTTTCTTGCCAGTTCTATGCTAATTTGATTACTATAGCTTTTTTTTTTTTTATCTTTAACTTTTGTTGTAAGTTCCAGGGTACATGTGCAGACCCTGCAGATTTCTTAAGTAGGTAAATGTGTGCCATGGTGGTTTGCTTCACAGATCATCCCATCACCTAGATATTAAGCCCAGCATGCATTAGCTATTCTTCCTGATGCTCTCCCTCCTGCAACACCCCACCCCAACAGGCCCATCATGTGTCCACGTGGTCTCATCATTCAGCTCATTCAGGTGAGAATATGTGGTGTTTGGTTTTCTGTCCCTGCGTTGGTTTGCTGAGGATAACAGCTTCCAGCCCCGTCTATGTCTCTACAAAGGATATGATCTCATTCCTTTTTATGGTTCAATAGTATTCCATGGTGTATATGTACAACATTTTCTTTATCCAGTCTACCACTGATGGGCACTTGGATAGATTCCATGTCTTTATTATTGTGAATAGTTGGTTACTATATCTTTTTTTAATTATTATTATACTTTAAGTTCTAGGGTACATGTGCACAACGTGCAGGTTTGTTACATATGTATACTTATGCCATGTTGGTGTGCTGCACCCATTAACTCATCATTTACATTAGGTATTTCTCCTAATGCCATCCCTCCCCTATCCCCCAACCCCATGACAGGCCCTGGTATGTGATGTTCCCCACCCTGTGTCCAAGTTTTCTCATTGTTCAGTTCCCACCTATGAGTGAGAACATGCGGTGTTTGGTTTTCTGTTCTTGCGATAGTTTGCTGAGAATGATGGTTTCCAGCTTCATCCATGTCCCGACAAAGGACATGAACTCATCTTTTTTTATGGCCATGTAGTATTCCATGGTGTATATATATTCCACATTTTCTTAATCCAGTCTATCATTGATGGACATTTGGGTTGGTTCCAAGTCTTTGCTATTGTGGATAGTGCCGCAATAAACATACATGTGCAAGTGTCTTTGTAGTCACATGATTTATAATCCTTTGGGTATATACCCAGTAATGGGATCGCTGGGTCAAGCGGCATTTCTGGTTTTAGGTCCTTGAGGAATCATCACACTGTCTTCCACAATGGTTGAACTAGTTTACACTCCCACCAACAGTGTAAAAGCGTTCCTATTTCTCCACATCCTCTCCAGCACCTGTTGTTTCCTAACTTTTTAATGATCACCATTCTAACTGGTGTGAGATAGTATCTCATTGTGGTTTTGATTTGCATTTCTCTATGACCAGTGATGATGAGCATTTTTTCATGTGTCTGTTGGCTGTATACATGTCTTGTTTTGAAAAGTGTCTGTTCATATCCTTTGCCCACTTTTTGATTGGCTTGTTTGATTTTTTTTCTTGTAAATTTGTTTAATTTCTCTGTAGATTCTGGATATTAACCCTTTCCCAGACGGGTAGATTGCAAAAATTTTCTCCCATTCTCTAGATTGCCTGTTCACTCTCATGGTAGTTTCTTTTGCTGTGCAGAAGCTCTTTAGTTTAATGAGATCCCATTTGTCTATTTTGACTTTTGTTGCCATTGCTTTTGGTGTTTTAGTCAAGAAGTCCTTGCCCATGCTTATGTCCTGAATGGTATTGCCTAGGTTTTCTTCTAGGGTTTTTATGGTTTTACATATAACACTTAAGTCTGTAATCCATCTTGAATTAATTTTCGTATAAGGTGTAAGGAAGGGATCCAGTTTCAGTTTTCTACATATAGCTAGCCAGTTTTCCCAGCATCATTTATTAAATAGGGAATCCTTTCCCTATTTCTTGTTTTTGTCAGGTTTGTCAAAGATCAGATGGTTTTAGATGTGTGGTGTTATTTCTGAGGCGTCTGTTTTGTTCCATTGGTCTATATCTCTGTTTTGGTACTAGTACCATGCTGTTTTGGTTACTGTAGCCTTGTAATATAGTTTGAAGTCAGGTAGCGTGATGCCTCCAACTTTGTTCTTTTTGCTTAGGATTGTCTTGGCTATAAGGGCTCTTTTTTGGTTCCATATGAACTTTAAAGTAGCTTTTTCCAATTCTGTGAAGAAACTCATTGGTAGCTTGATGGGGATGGCATTGAATCTATAAATTACCTTGGGCAATATGGCCATTTTAACGATGTTGATTCTTCCTATCCATGAGTGTGGAATGTTCTTCCATCTGTTTGTGTCCTCTTTTATTTCACTGAGCAGTGGTTTGTAGTTCTCCCTGAAGAGGTCCTTTATATCCCTTTTAAGTTGGATTCCTAGGTATTTTATTCTCTTTGAAGCAATTGTGAATGGAAGTTCATTCATTATTTGGCTCTCTGTTTGCCTGTTACTGGTGTATAAGAATGCTTGTGACTTTTGCACATTAATTTTGTATCCTGAGACTTTGCTGAAGTTTCTTATTAGCTTCAGGAGATTTTGGGCTGAAATGATGAAGTTTTCTAAATATACAATCATGTCATCTGCAAACAGGGACAATTTGACTTCTTCTTTTCCTAATTCAATACCCTTGATTTCTTTCTCTTGTCTGATTGCCCTAGCCAGAACTTCCAACACTATGTTGAATAGGAGTGGTGAGAGAGGGCATCCCTGTCTTGTGCCAGTTTTCAAAGGGAATGCTTCCAGTTTTTGCCTATTCAGTATGATATTGGCTGTGGATTTGTCATAAATAGCTCTTATTATTTTGAGATACGTTCCATCAATACCTAGTTTATTAAGACTTTTTAGCGTGAAGGGCTGTTGAATTTTCTCAAAGGCCTTTACTGCATCTGTTGAGATAATCATGTGGTTTTTGTCTTTGGTTCTGTTCATATGCTGGATTGCATTTATTGATTTGCATATATTGAACCAGCCTTGCATCCCAGGGATGAAGCCCACTTGATCATGGTGGATAAGCTTTTTGATGTGCTGCTGGATTGGGTTTGTCAGTATTTTATTGAGGATTTTTGCATCAATGTTCATCAGGGATATTGGTCTAAAATTCTCTTTTTTTGTTGTGTCTCTGCCAGGCTTTAGTATCAGGATGATGTTGGCATCATAAAATGAGTTACGGAGGATTCTCTCTTTTTCTATTGATTGGAATAGTTTCAGAAGGAGTGGTACCAGCTCCTCCTTGTACCTCTGGTAGAATTCGGCTGTGAATCCATCTGGTCCTGGACTCTTTTTGGTTGGTAGGCTATTAATTATTGCCTCAATTTCAGAGCCTGCTATTGGTCTCTTCAGGGATTCAACTTCTTCCTGGTTTAGTCTTGGGAGAGTGTAAGTTTCCAGGAATTTATTCATTCCTTCTAGATTTTCTAGTTTATTTGCGTAGAGGTGTTTATAGTATTCTCTGATGGTTGTTTGTATTTCTGTGGGGTCGGTGGTGATATCCCCTTTATCATTTTTTATTGCATCTATTTGATTCTTCTCTCTTTTCTTCTTTTTTAGTCTTGCTAGCAGTCCATCAATTTTGTTGATCTTTTCAAAAAACCAACTCCTAGATTCACTGATTTTTTGGAGGGTCTTTTGTGTCTCTATCTCCTTCAGTTCTGCTCTGATCTTAGTTGTTTCTTGCCTTCTGCTAGCTTTTGAATTTGTTTGCTCTTGCTTTTCTAGTTCTTTTAATTGTGATGTTAGAGTGTCAATTTTTGATCTTTCCTGCTTTCTCTTGTGGGCATTTAGTGCTATAAATTTCCCTCTACACACTGCTTTAACTGTGTCTCAGAGATTCTGGTATGTTGTATCTTTGTTCTCATTGGTTTCAAAGAATATCTTTACTTTTTTTATTTTTTTATTTTTTTTTATTATTATACTTTAAGTTCTAGGGTACATGTGCATAATGTGCAGGTTTGTTACATATGTATACTTGTGCCATGTTGGTGTGCTGCACCCATCAACTCGTCAGCACCCATCAACTCATCATTTACATCAGGTATAACTCCCAATGCAATCCCTCCCCCCTCCCCCCTCCCCATGATAGGCCCCGGTTCAAAAAACATCTTTATTTCTGCCTTTATTTCATTATGTACCCGGTAGTCATTCAGGAGCAGGTTGTTCAGTTTCCATGTAGTTGAGCACTTTTGATTGAGTGTCTTAGTCCTGAGTTCTAGTTTGATTGCGCTGTGGTCTGAGAGACAGTTAGTTATAATATCTGTTCTTGTACATTTGCTGAGGAGTCCTTTACTTCCAATTATGTGGTCAATTTTGGAGTAAGTGCAATGTGGTGCTGAGAAGAATGTATATTCTATTGATTTGGGGTGGAGAGTTCTGTAGATGTCTATTAGTTCTGCTTGCTGCAGAGATGAGTTCAATTCCTGGATATCTTTGTTAACTTTCTGTCTTGTTGATCTGTCTAATGTTGACAGTGGGGTGTTAAAGTCTCCCATTATTATTGTATGGGAGTCTAAGTCTCTTTGTAAGTCTCTAAGGACTTGCTTTTTGAATCTGGGTGCTCCTGTATTGGGTGCATATATATTTAGGGTAGTTAGCTCTTCCCGTTGAATTGATCCCTTTACCATTATGTAATGGCCTTCTTTGTCCCTTTTGATCTTTGGTGGTTTAAAGCCTGTTTTATCAGAGACTAGGATTGCAATCCCTGCTTTTTTTTTTTTGTTTGTTCTCCATTTGCTTGGTAGATCTTCCTCCATCCCTTTATTTTGAGCCTATATGTGTCTCTGCATGTGAGATGGGTCTCCTGAATACAGCAAACTGATGGGTCTTGACTTTTTATCCAATTTGCCAGTCTGTGTCTTTTAATTGGACCATTTAGTCCATTTACATTTACCTTTAAGGTTAATATTGTTATGTGTTTTGGTTTGCACTAGGATGCAAAAGAAAAATCCCTGCACTTTCTGTCTGTCTTTGTGGCAGCCCAGATTGAATTGGGGAATACATCTATAGCCTAGAAATGTAGGCTATGTTAATGATAATGTAATTTTTGCAATGTAATGTTTGAAAAATATTAATGTAGTTTTTGTTTTTACAGTTACAAATTTGGCAATTACTGACAAAAACAAGCAATGGGCTCTACATTCTGTTCCATTTTTCTAGATACTAGACCTTTGTCAGATGCATAATTTACAAAAATTTTCTCCCATTCTGTAGGTTTTCTGTTTATTCTGTTGATAGTTTATTTTGCAGTGCAGGAGATATTTACTTTAATTAGGTCTCATTTGTCAGTTTTTGTTTTTGTTGCAATTGCTTTTGGTGCCTTCTTCATGAAATCTTTGCCAGTGCGTATGTCCTGAATGTTATTGCCCAGGTTGTTTTCCAAGGTTTTTATAGATTTGGTTTTTACATTTAATTGTTTTCTCCATCTTGAGTTAATTTTTCTATACGGTATAAAGAAGGGGTCCAGTTTTAATTTTCTGCATGTGGCTAGCCAGTTCTTGAACAGGGAATCCTTTCCACATTGCTTGTTTTCATCAGGTTTGTCAAAGATCAGATAGTTGTAGGTGTGCAGTTTTATTTCTGAGTTCACTGTTCTGTTCCATTAGTCTATTTGCCTGTTCTTATACCAGTACCATGCTATTTTGGTTACTGTATCCCTGTAGTATAAAGTCAGGTAGGGTGATGGCTCCTGCTTTGTTTTTGCTTTTTTTGTTTGTTTGTTTGTTTTGCTATTTTTGCTTAGAATTGCCTTAGATATTCAGGCTCTTGTTTGGTTCCATATGAATTTTAAAATAGTTTTCTCTAATTCTGTGAAGGATGTTGATGGTAGTTTAAGGGGAATAGATTCTTTACGATATTGATTCTTCCTATCCATGAACATGGAATGTTTTTCCATTTGTTCATGTCATCTCAGATTTATTAGAGCAGTGGTTTGTGATTCTCCTTGTAGAAATCTTTCACCTGCCTTATTAGCTGTATTCCTTGGTATTTTATTCTTTTTGTGGCAATTGTGAATGGAATATCATTCATGATTTGACTCTTGCCTTCACTGTTTTTGGTGTTTCGGAATGCTAGTGATTTTTCCACATTGATTTTGGATCTTGTGACTTTGCTGAAGTTGTTTATCAGCTTAAGAAGCTTTTGGGCTGAGATAATGGAGTTTTCTAGATATAGGATCATGTCATCCACAATGAGAAATAGTTTGACTTCCTCTCTTCCTATTTGAGTACACTTTATTTCTTTCTCTTGCCTAATTGCCCTGGCCAGAAATTCCAATGCTATGTTGAATAGGAGTGATGACAGAGGGCATCCTTGTTTTATGCCAGTTTTCAAGGGAAATGCATACAGCTTTTGCCAATTCAGTATGATGCTGGCTGTAGATTTGTCATAGATGGCTCTCATTATTTTGAGGTTTGTTCCTTCAATAGCTAGTTTATTGGGGGGTTTTTTTACGTGAAGGAATGTTGAGTTTTATCAAAAATCTTTTCTGCATCTCTTGCGATAATCATGTGGTTGTTTGTCTTTAGTTCTGTTTATGTGATTAATCACACTTATTGATTTGCATATGTTGAACCAACCTAGAATCCCAGGGCCTACTTGACTGTGGTGGATAAGCTTTTTGATGTGCTGTTGGATTTGGTTTTCAAGTATTTTGTTGAGGATTTTTGCATCAATGTATATCAAGAATATTGGCCTGAAGTTTTCTTTTTTGTTGTATCTCTGCCAGATTTTGATATCAGGATGATGCTGGCCTCATAGAATGAATTAAGGAGGAGTCCCTGCATTTCAATTTTTTGGAATAGTTTCAGGAGGCCCATTGCTTGTTTTTGTCAGTTTTGTCGAAGATCAGATGGTCATAGGTGTGCTGCCTTTTTTCTGGGCTCTACATTCTGTTCCAATTTTCTATGTGACTGTTTTTATACCAGTACCATGCTGAAGGAGTTTTCTGGCTGAAACTATGGGGTTTTCTAGATTTAAAATCATGTCATCTACAAAGAGATATATTTAGAGTTTCTCACTTTCCATTTGGATGCCCTTTATTTCCAGACTGATCTGGCCAGAACTTTCAATGATATGTTGAATAGGAGTGGTAAGAAAGAGCATTCTTGTCTTGTGCCAATATTCAAAAGGAACGCTTCCAGGTTTTGACCATTCAGTATGATGTTGGTTGTGGATTTGTCATAGATGGCTCTTACTATTTGAAGTACGTTCCTTCCATACTTAGTTTATTGAGTTTTTAACATGAAGGGGTGTTGAATTTTATTAAAAGCTTCTTTTGCCTCTATTGAGATGAGCATGTGGCTTTTGTCTTTAGTTTTGTTTATGTGGTTAATCACATTTATTGATTTGCATATGTTGAACTAACCTTGCATCCCAGGGATGAAGTCTATTTGAGCATGATGAAATAGCTTTTCGTGTGCTGCTGGATTTGGTTTGCAAGTGCTTTGCTTTTTTGAGGGCTTTTACATAGATACTCATCAAGGATATTATTGGCCTGAAGTTTTCTTTTTTTGTTGTGTCTGCCTGGTTTGGGTGTCAGGATGATGCTTCATAGGATGAGTTGGGAGGAGTCCTTCTTCCTTAATTTTTGAAATAGTTTCAGTAGGAATGGTACCAGTTCTTTTCACATCTGGTAGAATTCAGCCATGAATTCATCTGGTGCTGGGATTTTTTGGTTGGTAGGCTATTTATTACTGATCCAATTTTGTTCCTTGTTATTGGTCTGTTCGGGAATACTGTCTATTCCTGGTCCTGTCTTAGGAAGATGCATGTGTCCAGGAATTTATTCTTCTCTAGGTTTTCTAGTTTGTGTACGTAGTGGTGTTTTTAGTAGTTTCTGATATCTATTTTTCTTTCTGTGAGGTCAGTGGCAACATCCCCATCATCATTTCTTTCTTTCTTTTTTTTTTTTAATCAAACAGAGAATTTCAGTTTAATGTGTTATGATTTATTTTTATTTTTATTTTTGAACAAAGTGGGCATTTTTAATGGTAACAAATGAACCACTACTGTGAAGAAAAATAAAACTACAAAATTTAACAGTTGTGTTATGCCGGTCAGTCAAATTTTGGGTGCCTATGCACAAACCATTTTTCACAGCACTGCACTACCTATCATGGCAGCAATTATGCAAGGCTCAAAAGGGACTCACATCAAATTATCATCGCAGTGTTAGTGGAGCTCACTCTTGGCATATATTAAACTTATTTCGTTACACCACGGTAATATTTGAAAGAAGCACAGTCACCTTATTTTCTAATCATTGTTTTCTTCATAAGCACAAAGCTAAAGCCCATAGTAGGTGGTGAAAGCTGAGAACATCTTCTAAACATTGATTCAAAATGACAGGATATTGTCTTTTCCTTGATGAAATTTCTGTATTTTTTTTATTATTATACTTTAAGTTCTCGGGTACATGTGCATAACGTGCAGGTTTGTTACATATGTATACTTGTGCCATGTTGGCGTGCTGCACCCATCAACTCGTCAGCACCCATCAACTCGTCATTTACATCAGGTATAACTCCAAGTGCAATCCCTCCCCCCTCCCCCCTCCCCATGATAGGCCCCAGTGTATGATGTTCCCCTTCTCGAGTACAAGTGATCTCATTGTTCAATTCCCACCTATGAGTGAGAACATGCGGTGTTGGTTTTCTGTTCTTGCGATAGTTTACTGAGAATGATGCTTTCCAGCTGCACCCATGTCCCTACAAAGGACACAAACTCATCCTTTTTTATGGCTGCATAGTATTCCATGGTGTATATGTGCCACATTTTCTTAATCCAGTCTGTCACTGATGGACATTTGGGTTGATTTCAAGTCTTTCCTATTGTGAATAGTGCCGCAATAAACATACGTGTGCATGTGTCTTTACAGCAGCATGGTTTATAATCCTTTGGGTATATCCGCAGTAATGGCATGGATGAGTCATATGGTACTTCTAGTTCTAGATCCTTGAGGAATCGCCATACTGTTTTCCATAATGGTTGAACTAGTTTACAATCCCACCAACAGCGTAAAAGTGTTCCTACTTTTCCACATCCTCTCCAGCACCTGTTGTTTCCTGACTTTTTAATGATTGCCATTCTAACTGGTGTGAGATGGTATCTCATTGTGGTTTTCATTTGCATTTCTATGATGGCCAGTGATGATGAGCATTTTTTCGTGTGTCTGTTGGCTGTATGAATGTCTTCTTTTGAGAACTGTCTGTTCATATACTTTGCCCACTTTTTGATGGGGTTGTTTTTTTTTTTTCTTGTAAATTCAGTTGAGTTCTTTGTAGGTTCTGGATATTAGCCCTTTGTCAGATGAGTAGATTGCAAAAATTTTCTCCCATTCTGTAGGTTGCCTGTTCACTCTGATGGTAGTTTCTTTTGCTGTGCAGAAGCTCTTTAGTTTAATTAGATCCCATTTGTCAATGTTGGCTTTTGTTGCTATTGCTTTTGGTGTTTTAGACATGAAGTCCTTGCCCATGCCTATGTCCTAAATAGTATTACCTAGGTTTTCTTCTAGGGTTTTTATGGTCTTAGGTCTAACATTTAAGTCTGTAATCCATCTTGAATTAATTTTCGTATAAGGTGTAAGGAAAGAATCCAGTTTCAGCTTTCTACTTATGGCTAGCCAATTTTCCCAGCACCATTTATTAAATAGGGAATCCTTTCCCCATTTCTTGTTTTTCTGAGGTTTGTCAAAGATCAGATGGCAGTAGATGTGTGGTATTATTTCTGAGGACTGTGTTCTGTTCCATTGGTCTATATCTCTGTTTTGGTACCAGTACCATGCTGTTTTGGTTACTGTAGCCTTGTAATATAGTTTGAAGTCAGGTAGCGTGATGCCTCCAACTTTGTTCTTTTGATTTAGGATTGTCTTGGCAATGCGGGCTCTTTTTTGGTTCCATATGAACTTTAAAGTAGTGTTTTTCCAATTCAGTGAAGAAACTCATTGGTAGCTTGATGGGGATGGCATTGAATCTATAAATTACCTTGGGCAGTAAGGCCATTTTCACGATATTGATTCTTCCTATCCATGAGCATGGTATGTTCTTCCATTTGTTTGTGTCCTCTTTTATTTCACTGAGCAGTGGTTTGTAGTTCTCCTTGAAGAGGTCATTTACATCACTTGTCACTTGGATTCCTAGGTATTTTATTCTCTTTGAAGCAATTGTGAATGGAAGTTCATTCATGATTTGGCTCTGTGTTTGTCTGTTACTGGTGTGTAAGAATGCTTGTGATTTTTGCACATTAATTTTGTATCCTGAGACTTTGCTGAAGTTGCTTATCAGCTTAAGGAGATTTTGGGCTGAGACAATGGGGATTTCTAAATATACAATCATGTCATCTGCAAAGAGGGACAATTTGACTTCTTCTTTTCCTAACTGAATACCCTTTATTTCTTTCTCTTACCTGATTGCCCTAGCCCGAACTTCCAACACTATGTTGAATAGGAGTGGTGAGAGAGGGCATCCCTGTCTTGTGCCAGTTTTCAAAGGGAATGATTCCAGTTTTTGCCCATTCAGTATGATATTGGCTGTGGATTTGTCATAAATAGCTCTTATTATTTTGAGATACGTTCCATCAATGCCGAGTTTATTGAGAGTTTTTAGCATGATGAGCCGTTGAATTTTGTCAAAGGGCCTTTCTGCATCTATGGAGATAATCATGTGGTTTTTGTCTTTGGTTCTGTTTATATGCTGGATTACATTTATTGATTTGCATGTGTTGAACCAACCTTGCATCCCAGGGATGAAGCCCATTTGATGATGGTGGATAAGCTTTTTGATGTGCTGCTGGATCTGGTTTGCCAGTATTTTACTGAGTATTTTTGCATCAATGTTCATCAGGGATATTGGTCTAAAATTCTCTTTTTTTGTTGTGTCTCTGCCAGGCTTTGGTATCAGGATGATGTTGGCCTCATAAAATGAGTTAGGGAGGATTCCCTCTTTTTCTATTGATTGGAATAGTTCAGAAGGAATGGTACCAGCTCCTCCTTGTACCTCTGGTAGAATTCGGCTGTGAATCCATCTGGTCCTGGACTTTTTTTCATTGGTAGGCTATTAATTATTGCCTCAATTTCAGAGCCTGCTATTGGTCTATTCAGGAATTCCGCTTCTTCCTGGTTTAGTCTTGGGAGAGTGTAAGTGTCCAGGGAATTATCCATTTCTTCTAGATTTTCTAGTTTATTTGAGTAGAGGTGTTTATAGTATTCTCTGATGGTTTTTTGTATTTCTGTGGGGTCGGTGGTGATATCGCCTTTATCATTTTTTATTGCATCTATTTGATTCTTCTCTCTTTTCTTCTTTATTAGTCTTGCTAACAGTCTATCAATTTTTTTGATCTTTTCAAAAAACCAACTCCTGGATTCATTGATTTTTTGGAGAGTTTTTTATATCTCTATCTCCTTCAGTTCTGCTCTGATCTTAGTTATTTCTTGCCTTCTGCTAGCTTTTGAATGTGTTTGCTCTTGCTTCTCTAGTTCTCCTTTAGTTGTGATGTTAGAGTGTCAATTTTAGATCTTTCCTGCTTTTTCTTGTGGGCATTTAGTGCTATAAATTTCCCTCTACACACTGCTTTAAATGTGTTCCAGAGATTCTGGTGTGTTATATCTTTGTTCTCATTGGTTTCAAAGAACATCTTTATTTCTGCCTTCATTTTGTTATGTACCCAGTAGTCATTCAGGAGCAGGTTATTCAGTTTCCATGTAGTTGAGCACTTTTGATTGAGTTTCTTAGTCCTGAGTTCTAGTTTGATTGCACTGTATTCTGAGAGTTTGTTATAATTTCTGTTCTTGTACATTTGCTGAGGAGTCCTTTACTTCCAATTATGTGGTCTATTTTGGAATAAGTGTGATGTGGTGCTGAGTAGAATGTATGTTCTGTTAATTTGGGGTGGAGAGTTCTGTAGATGTCTATTAGGTCTGCTTGCTGCAGAGATGAGTTCAATTCCTGGATATCCTTGTTAACTTTCTGTCTTGTTGATCTGTCTAATGTTGACAGTGGGGTGTTAAAGTCTCCCATTATTATTGTGTGGGAGTCTAAGTCTCTTTGTAAGTCTCTAAGGACTTGCTTTTTGAATCTGGGTGCTCCTGTATTGGGTGCATATATATTTAGGGTAGTTAGCTCTTCCCGTTGAATTGATCCATTTACCATTATGTAATGGCCTTCTTTGTCTCTTTTGATCTTTTATGGTTTAAAGCCTGTTTTATCAGAGACTAGTATTACAATCCCTGCTTTTTTTTGTTCTCCATTTGCTTGGTAGATCTTCCTCCATCCCTTTCTTTTGAGCCTATGTATGTCTCTGCATGTGAGATGGGTCTCCTGAATACAGCAAACTGATGGGTCTTGACTTTTTATCCAGTTTGCCAGTCTGTGTCTTTTAATTGGAGCATTTAGTCCATTTGAACTTGATCCTGCCATTATGATATTAACTGGTTAATTTGCTCATTAGTTGATGCAGTTTCTTCCTAGCCTCGATGGTCTTTACATTTTGGCATGTTTTTGCAATGGCTGGTACCGGTTGTTCCTTTCCATGTTTAGTGCTTCCTTCAGGATCTCTTGTAAGGCAGTCCTGGTGGTGACAAAATCTCTAAGCATTTGCTTATCTGTAAAGGATTTTACTTCTCCTTCACTTATGAAACTTAGTTTGGCTGGATATGAAATTCTGGGTTGAAAATTCTTTTCTTTAAGAATGTTGAATATTGGCCCCCACTCTCTTCTGGCTTGGAGAGTTTCTGCCGAGAGATCTGCTGTTAGGCTGATGGGCTTCCCTTTGTGGGTAACCCGACCTTTCTCTCTGGCTGCCCTTAAGATTTTTTCCTTCATTTCAACTTTGGTGAATCTGGCATTTATGTGTCTTGGAGTTGCTCTTCTCAAGGAGTATCTTTGTGGCATTCTCTGTATTTCCTGAATTTGAATGTTGGCCTGCCCTACTAGGTTGGGAAAATTCTCCTGGATGATATCCTGAAGAGTGTTTTCCAACTTGGTTCCATTTTCCCCCTCACTTTCAGGCACCCCAATCAGACGTAGATTTGGTCTTTTTACATAATCCCATACTTCTTGCAGGCTTTGTTCATTTCTTTTTCTTCTTTTTTCTTTAGGTTTCTCTTCTCGCTTCATTTCATTCATTTGATCCTCAATCGCTGATACTCTTTCTTCCAGTTGATCGAGTCGGTTACTGAAGCTTGTGTATTTGTCACATATTTCTCGTGTCATGGTTTTCATCTCTGTCAATTCGTTTATGGCCTTCTCTGCATTAATTATTCTAGTTATCAATTCTTCCACTCTTTTTTCAAGATTTTTAGTTTCTTTGCGCTGGGTACGTAATTCCTCCTTTAGCTCTGAGAAGTTTGATGGACTGGAGCCTTCTTCTCTCATCTCGTCAAAGTCATTCTCCGTTCAGCTTTGATCCGTTGCTGGCGATGAGCTGCATTCCTTTGCAGGGGGCGATGCGCTTTTATTTTTTGAATTTCCATCTTTTCTGCCCTGCTTTTTCCCCATCTTTGTGGTTTTATCTGCCTCTGGTCTTTGATGATGGTGACGTACTGATGGGGTTTTGGTGTGGGTGTCCTTCTTGTTTGTTAGTTTTCCTTCTAACAGTCAGGACCCTCAGCTGTAGGTCTGTTGGAGATTGCTTGAGGTCCACTCCAGACCCTGTTTGCCTGGGTATCAGCAGCAGAGGCTGCAGAAGATAGAATATTGCTGAACAGCGAGTATACCTGTCTTTTTCTTGCTTTGGAAGCTTCCTCTCAGTGGTGTACTCCACCGTTTGAGGTGTAGGGTGTTGGTCTGCCCCTAGTGGGGGATGTCTCCCAGTTAGGCTACTCGGGGGTCAGGGACCCACTTGAGCAGGCAGTCTGTCTGTTCTCAGATCTCAACCTCCGTGTTGGGAGATCCACTACTCTCTTCAAAGCTGTCAGACAGAGTCGTTTGCGTCTGCAGAGGTTTCTGCTGCTTTTTGTTGTTGTTGTTGTTGTTGTTGTTGTTGTTTAGCTGTGTCCTGTCCCCAGAGGTGGAGTCTACAGAGACAGGCAGGATTCCTTGAGCTGCTGTGGGCTCCACCCAGTTCGAGCTTCCCAGCCGCTTTGTTTATCTACTTAAGCCTCAGCAATGGCAGGTGCCCCTCCCCCAGCCTCACTGCTGCCTTGCCGGTAGATCACAGACTGCTCTGCTAGCAATGAGGGAGGCTCCGTGGGCGTGGGACTCTCCCGGCCAGGTGTAGGATACAATCTGCTGGTGTGCCCGTTTGCTAAGATCCTTGGTAGAGCGCAGTATTGGGGTGGGAGTTACCCAATTTTCCAGGTGTTGTGTGTCTCAGTTCCCCTTGCTAGGAAAAGGGATTCCCTTCCCCCTTATGCTTCCCAGGTGAGGCATGCCTCGCCCTGCTTCAGCCCTGGCTGGTTGGGCTGCAGGAGCTGACCAGCACCGACTGTCCTGCACTCCCTAGTGAGATGAACCCAGTACCTCAGTTGAAAATGCAGAAATCACCTGTCTTCTGTGTCGCTCGCGCTGGGAGTTGGAGACTGGAGCTGTTCCTATTCGGCCATCCCCATCATCATTTCTAATTGTATTTATTTGAATCTTCTCTCTTTCCTTCTTTATCAATCTAGCTAGTAGCCATTCTATCTTATAACTTTTTCAAAAAACCAACTCCAGCATTCATTGATTTCTTGAATGTTTTTTCATGTCTCTATTTCCTTCAATTCAGCTCTGATTTTGGTTATTTCTTGTTTTCTGCTGGATTTGTGGTTGATTTGTTTTTGCTTCTTTAGTTCTTTCAGTTGTGATGTTAGATTATTAATTTAAGGGTTTTCTGCCTTTTTGATGTGGACACTTAGTGCTATGAAATTCCATTTTAACACTGCCTTAGCTGTGTCCCAGAGATACTGGTATGTTGAATCTTTGTTCTCATTTGTTTTGAAGAACTTCTTGATTTCTGCTTTAATTTAATTATTTACCCAAAAGTGATTCAGGATCATGTTGTTTAATTTCTATGTAATTGCATGGTTTTGAGCAATTTGCTTAGTCTTAACTTCTATTTTTATTGCACTGTCCGTCTGAGAGTGTGTTTGGGATGGTTTTGGTTTTGCAGAGGATTGTTTTATGTCCAATTATGTGGTCAGTTTTAGAGTATGATCCATTTGGTGATGAAAAGAATGTATATTCTATTGTTTGGGGTAGAAAGTTCTGTAGAGGTCTATCAGGTGCATTTGGTCCAATGTTGAGTTCCGGTCCTGAATATCTTTGTTAATTTTCTTCCTGAATGATCTAGCTAATACCCTCAGTGGAGTTGTGAAGTCTCCCACTATTATTATTGGGAATCTACACCTCTTTGTAGGTCTCTAAGAACTTGCCTTATGAATCTAGTTGCTCCTGTGTTGGGTGCATATATATTTAGGTCTTCTTGTTGAATTGAATTCTTTACTATTATGTAATGTACTTCTTTGTCTTTTTTTTTTTTTTTTGAGCTATTTACATTTTTAATGTAATTTTAAAATCCTGGATCCCAAAAAGTCTTGGCTTGAAATTGCTTTTCTTTATAACAAACAATTTTATTTCCCACCTTAAATTCTATATTTTCTTCATCTAAATTGATACTACAATCCATTCCAGTTTTGACAATTGAAATGTCATTTTTTTAGTGTTTCAGTGAGGTTAATGATCCCCTCCAGATTACATGTCCATTACAGGTTAATTTAATTTTTTTTTTTCTAACTGTCCCTTTTGGACTCTGCAGCAATCCACAGGAACTTTTTTCTTCCCTTCTGTTATAAAGAAGGTAGCTAATATAGACCCTTCACCTACTGGGTGCTCTTCCACAGCACAGAGTAATCTGCTGCTCACTTCCTCTTGCAGATCTCCAACAAGACGGTAAATTATTTTGTGAAGTTTAATTTTTACTCCTTTTTTGCAGTTAACTGTTGGATAGCATTGCCTGTATTCACATTAAAGTCATATATAACACCATCAAATCTTTCAGCAAGGTTGACATCATTTGCCCTTATATCACCCACTCCAAAATGTTCTAATTCTAGTTCACACTCGTGTGATGCATCATAGGTATCTATAATGTTCAAAATAGCCTCAGCAGATCATCAACATCACTTTTAATAATCATAGGAAGTACATTTGAATGTCTTTCCATTTTCTCTTTTGGCTTTAAGGATGTTTGTTCTTTTCTTTCTAAATACTTTAGAAATGATCTTTCCTTCCACTGCACATTGCCATACTTCTCACGGGCTTTTTGATGTGCTTCTTGGTGTTCCTTTTACTTTTCTTCTATTATTTTCAGATCCTCTTGACTTTTCTCCTGTTCTCGTTCATACTTCCGCCAGTCAAGGAGGATTCAGATTCTACTTCAAGAATTTCATCTCCAGCAGAAGGAAGGTCTCTCCAGCCTATAATTCCCACTGCCATGCTGAGATATGGCTCATCGATTGTTTTTCCATTTTAATCAAACATTAAGTGTACTTTTGTCCAACTTTTCCCGGCAACCAGAACAGAGTCTTCTTTTAAAGTTCCTCTTTGAATTATAGCTGTGGTAAAAGGACCTCTTCCTTTGTGACTCTATTACTGTTCCTTCCACTGGACCAGTGAGTTCTGCTTTCAATTCTAACATTTCCGCAGTTGTTCTTCTCCCACAGCCATCAGATTATCACCTGTAAGTGCAGAGACAGGCAGTGTTTGAACATAACCTCCATAATCTTCACACAGCACATCATAAGCCAGCAGCTCTTTTTTCACTTTCTCGGGGTCAGCCTCAGGTTTGTCACATTTATTTATGGCAAGGACAATAGGAACTTGAGCATCTTTGGTATGCTGAATAGATTCTATACCCCATTATCTTCAACTACAACCAATATGACAATGTAAGTGACATGAGCCCCTCTGCTCTCATTGCTGAGAAAGTAGCAAGTCCTAGAGTATCAAGAAAATTTATCTTTTCCCCGGAAGGCGGAGACACAACAAAGGCACCAATGTGCTGAGTGGTGCCTCCAGCTTCCATTGCTGCCATTTCAATTTTCCCTTTTTTTTTTTCTTTTCTTTTCTTTTCTTTCTTTTCTTTTCTTTCTTTCTTTTTTTTTTTTTTTTTTTTTTTTAACTCGTGGTTTGGCTGTTTGTCTGTTATTGGTGTATAAGAATGCTTGTGATTCTTTTTTTCTTTTTTTTTGAGACGGAGTCTTGCTCTGTGGCCCAGGCTGGAGTGCAGTGGCTGGATCTCAGCTCACTGCAAGCTCCACCTCCCAGGTTTATGCCATTCTCCTGCCTCAGCCTCCCAAGTAGGTGGGACTACAGAAGCCTGCCACCACGCCCAGCTAGTTTTTTGTATTTTTTTAGTAGAGACAGGATTTCACCGTGTTAGCCAGGATGGTCTCGATTTCCTGACCTCATGATCCGCCCATCTCGGCCTCCCAAAGTGCTGGGATTACAGGCTTGAGCCACTGCGCCCAGCCATGCTTGTGATTATTGTACATTGATTTTTTATCTTGAGACTTTGCTGAAGTTGCTTATCAGCTTAAGGAGATTTGGGGCTGAGACGATGGGGTTTTCTAAATATACAATCATGTCATCTGCAAACAGGGACAATTTGTCTTCCTCTTTTCCTAATTGAATATACTTTATTTGTTTCTCTTGCCCGATTGCCCTGGCCAGAACTTCCAACACTATGTTGAATAGGAGTGGTGAGAGAGGGCATCCCTGTCTTGTGCCAGTTTTCAAAAGGAATGCTTCCAGTTTTTGCCCATTCTCCATGATACTGGCTGTGGGTCGTCATAAATAGTTCTTTTTATTTTGAGAGATACCTTCCATCAATATGTAGTTTATTGAGAGTTTTTAGTATGAAGGGCTGTTGAATTTTATTGAAGGCCTTTTCTCCATCTACTGAGATAATCATGTGGTTTTTGTCTTTGGTTCTATTTATGTGATGGATTACGCTTATTGATTTGTGTATATTGAACCAGACTTGCATCCCAGAGATGAAGTCAGCTTGATCTTGGTGGATAAGCTTTTTGATGTGCTGTTGGATTTGGTTTGCCAGTATTTTACTGAGGATTTTTGCATTGACGTTCATCAGGGATATTGGTCTAAAATTCTTTTGTTGTTGTTGTTGTGTCTCTGTCAGACTTTGGTATCAGGATGATGCTGGCCTCATAAAATGAGTTAGGGAGGATTCCCTCTTTTTCTATTGATTAGAATCGTTTCAGAAGGAATGGTACCAGCTCCTCTTTGTATCTTCGGTAGAATTCAGCTGTGAATCCATCTGGTCCTGGACTTTTTTTGGTTGGTAAGCTAATAATTATTGCCTCAATTTCAGAGCCTGTTATTGGTCTATTCAGAGGTTCAAATTCTCCCTGGTTTAATCTTGGGAGGCTGTATGTGTCCAGGAATTTATCCATTTCTTCTACATTCTCTAGTTTATTTGCATAGAGTTGTGTATAGTATTCTCTGATGGTAGTTTGTATTTCTGTGGAATCGGTAGTGATATCCCCCTTATCATATTTTATTGCATCTATTTGATTCTTCTCTCTTTTCTTCTTTATTAGTCTTGCTAGCAGTCTAGCAATTTTGTTGATCTTTTCAAAAACCACCTCCTGGATTCATTGATTTTTTGAAGCTTACATATAGCTATTTTATTAGAATAAGTTACTGGTTCCTTGTTTTGTTCATTTGAGGAGAACATGGTTTCCTGTTTGCTATTGTTTCTTGTGGATGTATATCTGTGTCTTTGCACTGAAATATTGGTTATGCATTCCAAACTTCCTTGTCTGGCTTGTTTAGGTTTTACTGGATGTATTTGCTTAGAGGTTCTTTATTGTCAAGTCATTGCTTCCTTTTCAGTTCTAGACGGCACCTTAATCTCAGGTTCACCTCAGCTCTAATAAACAATCCGAGTTCTGCCCTTTGCTAATGGGAGAGGTCCAAAAGGGGATGTACCAGCAATGTAGGAACGCTAGTTAGGGGATCATGCCCAGGGAGCATGTGGGACAAACTTCCTACAGTCTTGTGCTGCTGAATAGCCACTCTGATTTGGCATCTCCTTTGGCCCTGAGTCACACAGCAGAGTTTCCAGGGCTGGGGATGGTAGACATTACTAAGCTCCTTTTGAAATGTCTGCCCACCAATACTTCACCAGGGTTTGAATCATTTTATCAACTCCATGGTAAGTAAAAGAATGAAAAGCTCAGAAGAATGGCAACTTTAGGGATTCAGGAAGTACTAAACAGCTATCTGGGTGCCCCAGAACCCCTCAAGGATTTCACATTCTGTATTAATCCAATCTTGTTTTTTTTGTTGTTGTTGTTTTTTTTTTCCATTTCTAAGGCATATTTTTACCATTCTTGTAAGTTCCAAATTTTTTTTTTATGTCCTTTGGATGGATTTCACTCAAGGTGCATAGTTTATTAGTTGAGACAGTTTTGAAGTTTTTTTGTTTTTTGTTTTTTTTTTTTTTTTTTTTTTTTTTTTTTTTTTTGGTGGCAGCTTTAGCATGAAAATCAGCCATGTAATTTCCCTGATATTCAGGGTCTCTTTTATAAGTAGAAGTTTTAATTTTTATGATAGCTACTTATGAAGGCAGCAATAATGCAGAGATTAACAACCTGAGACCCATTTTTATAAGCATATCATTTGACGTTAAGGATCCCCTCTGTTTCTACAACACACTAAAATCACCGACTACTGAAAAAGTATACCTGGCATCAGTCTAGATATTTTCAGTCTTATCTTTTGCTGTTTTACAATCTCAAGTGAGGGCAAATAATTCTGCAGATTAGGCTGAATTAAATTGGGGAGATCTCCTTTTTATCATAGTTCATGTTGGATTGTAACAGCATGACCAGCTTAGTATTTTCCTTCAAAATTTTTGGCATAGGAAACATCAGCATAGAGCACCAGCTCTGGATTGGTGAATAGAATTTCTTGTAAATCCAATCTCGGAGTCAAATTTTGGGAAATCAGTTTAACACAATTATAAGTCTCTCTTTTGTTGGGTAAAGGTAAGATGGTAGCAGAGTTTAAAGAAAGAATTGCAGCAAAGAATATGCAGATTTGAAGGTGATAGGAGCAGAATCACATAAAATATTATCCTGCTGGCTGAGAAATGCTGGGTACATTCAGGATTTAGCAAGCTTTCTACAGCATATGAAAGGTGTAGGCATAAGTTATTGCCTTGAACAAGTTCTGAGAAAGATTGTATAATTTGGCACCTGCAACTACTGCCTTTAAACAATTTGGATGTGCTATAACCACCAGACATAACTGTACACTATACTAGTCTACAGTCCTATTTTGTCCTACAAGTTTTTGAGTGAGGACCTCTAGAGTCTGATTGTTTCATTCATGAATAAACAATGTGAATGGTTTATAAAACTTGGAGAGTCATAACACAGGAGGATTTTGCAAAACCTGTTTTAGTTCAGTAAGGGCCTCCTATTATTTTGCTTTCCAGAGAAAAGGGTCCTGATTGCTATTTTTAGTTAGTTCATAGAGTGGAGAGGCCAATGTTGTGACCCGGTCCATCGTGAAAGTCTGAGGAATCCTCTGAGTTGCCTTTTACTCACAGGTCTAGAATAATTTTGAAGAGTATTTATTTTTTTCTGGAGACAGAAAGATTACTTTTGCAGAGAAGTTGTGACCTAGATAATGTGCCACTTCTTGTGAGAATTGAAGCTTATCTCAAGAGGTCTTATGGCCCTTATAAGCTGGTTGTTATAATACATATATTTGGTCAATTTGTACATCCTCTTTAGATGAAGAACAAAGAAGCAAATCACCTACATATTGAATCAAGGTAGAATGTCTGGGAAACTGCAGTGTTCAAATCTTGATATAAAATTTGTGAGAAATATGAAGGAGCGTTGATTAATCCTTAAGGTGTTGCTGTCAAAGTACATTGTTGATTTTTCCAAGTGAAAATATACAAATACTAACACTCTTTTTGTCTACAGGAATGCTAAAATATATATACAAAGTATAAGTTTACTACTGTGAACCACTCAGTTTCAGTTCATTCCTTTGACAGCAAAGCGTTTGAATTTGTTATCACTGGGAATTTTTTTTTTTTTTTTTTTTTTTTTTTTTTTTTTTTTTTTTTTTAGACAGAGTCTCACTCTGTCGCCCTGGCTGGAGTGCAGTGGCACCATCTCAGCTCACTGCAAGCTCCGCCTCCCAGGTTCACTCCATTCTCCTGCCTCAGCCTCCGGAGCAGCTGGGACTGTAGATGCTCGCCACCATGCCCGACTAATTATGTTTTTATGCTTTTAGTAGAGACGTGGTTTCACCGTTAGCCAGGATGGTTTCTATCTCCTGACCTCGTGATCCACCCATCTCGGCCTCCCAAAGTGCTGGGATTACGGGCGTGAGACACAGCGCCTGCCCGGGAATCTTGATATATAATTTTATATATAGCTCTAAGGCCCTGTACAAATCTCCATCCCTCTCCAGGGATTTCTTGACAGGTAAGATAAGGTCACAAGGACTAGTACACAAAATAATTACTCCTTGATTTATTAGGTCCTCTACTCTTAGAGTGAGTCCTTGTGTTGCTTCAGGTTTCAGAGGGTATTGGGGTAACTTACAAAGCAGTTTAGGCTGAGCACAGTGGCTCATGCCTGTAATCCCAGCACTTTGGGAGGCCGAGGTGGGAAGATCACCTGAGGTCAAGAGTTTGAGATCAGCCTGGCCAACATGGTGAAACCCCATCTCTACTAAAAGTACAAAAATTAGCCTGGCATGGTAGTGCACAACTGTAATTCCAGCTACCCAGGAGGCTGAGGCAGGAAAATCACGAACTCGGGAGGCAGAGGTTGCAGTGAGTCGAGATCACACCACTGCACTCAAGCCTGGGTGACCGAGTGAGACTTCGTCTCATAAAAGAAAAAAAAAGAAAAAGAAAAGAAAGCAATTTAAAAAGGGCCAATCACAATTTTAGTGGATTTGATGTGTTTGATCTTTCCGACATCTGTAGAGAAGAAGCCCACAGAGTATCAGGAATTTCAGAAAGATGTATATCTATACTTTTATGGAACTTAATAGTTTCCTTAGGATAGTCAATTTGGGCCACAATGTTTTATTGTCTGATAAATCTTAGATAGATCATTTCTTAGATAAATCATTTAGATAAATCAGATTAAGATGATAAATTTAGATAAATCAGATTATCTAAGATGATCATCTTAGATAAATCATTTCTCTGGAGGATAATTTTATTGAGCCTCCAATTAGGAAAACAGATCTTTATCTAGGAGATTCAGAGGAGCAGTATCACATACAAGGAAGGCATGATTCTTAGAAAAAGGGTCAAGGGTGACAGCTGAAAATTCTGTTAAAGGAACCCTTTGAACTTGATTTGAAACTCCTGCCATTGAGATAACTTTTATTATCCTGAGAAAGTTCTTGATATATCATGGTGGACTCTAAAGTAGAAAGAGTCGTTCTGGTGTCACAGTACAAATTTCTTCATTTAAGTTTGGTTTCTCCTCATTGATTTAAAGGAATTAATGGAAGTAGCTTACTGGGCAATTCCTTGGAACCCTTTAAACATTAAGAGTTGTTAAAAGGATGTGGGGGTTGTTCCAATTTCCCCTTATTTAGCAATGGGCAGTCTTTTTGTCAATGCCCCTTCTACTTCCAGTAACCATAAGCATCTTTATCAATGGAGGCAAAATTGGGAACAAGATTTTTTAGAGACAGGCCAAATTCCCTGCAACTGTTGTAATTGTAGCGTCATTAGTTTGTTTACCTGATGGCTTCTTTTTCTTGTCTAATATCCCTTCAACATGCTCTGCTAGATATTGCAGTTCTGTGAGAGTTACCTCTCATTTTAGTTTAGGAACAAAATGGGCTAGTATAGCCACTTTATCATCCTGGCCTTTAAAGCCAGTATTATGTGAAAACTGTCTACATATGGGCATGATAGTCTGCAGCAGATTCGTTTTTTTATAAGGTTAAATTATGGTCCAGCCTATTCTCACTGGAAGTGCTTCAGGAATAGCATCTAACAGTTGTTGGCCCATTTTTGTGTCCATCTGCATTTCCTATTTAAAAGCATGCTTAGCAGGATCCTCAGTACATCCAGATGGATTATCCCAATGGGGTTTTTCTAGACATTTTCAGTTATCTCTTGTGCATACTATCACATGGACAAATTGGTATAAATTAAAACCATGAATTATAGACCCCTTAAAAATTTTTAAATTCTTCTATAAATTTGGTTGTATGTTTTTAGTATCACAAAATCTTTTATGATGGCTCAGAGTTCTGTGTAAGACCAAGGTTTAAATTCAGCTGTAACAGGTACTCCAGGCTCATTTGAGTGTCTAATTTTTTAAAGGAAGCTGGTATGAAGAGGTTTAGGTGGAAAAGCCAAGACATTAAAGGGGTTAGTAGGTTCAGAAAAATCAGTTACTGGAGGATAAAATGAAGCAGAGGGATTCACAGAAGGGTCTATAGAGTCAGGCTGAGTTTTAGCTTTTAAATTATTATTTGCACACTGATAGAGATTATTTTGGAGAGGTTATTGTGAGTCATTCTGTCTTTTAAAAGCTTCTGCATACCAGTCCAAGACTGCATTCAGTTGTCTTTGAGAGGTTCTGGGTCATTTCTTTTCAAGAGTGCTTTCAGAATGAACTATTTTGTGTAAGTTGAAGGTTGCCCAAAGCGGCCACTGCAGCCTCACATTGTCCTTTATAAAGTTCACCTTTTCACACACAAAAACACACAAGATCCTGATCCATAGCTGCTAAAAATATAGGAAGCAGGGGGTTCAGACAGATGTAGGGAAGGGATTATCAACCAGGTGGAATGTATCTTTGCCTTGGATTTCCTAAAATGAATGTATCTATAGGGAACCTTGTACTTGTACTGCTGTCCAGAAACCCAGTGGAATGGCAGGTTGTCTCCTGTTACAGACACAGGGAATAATGGGTTTTCTCCTCTTGCAGATGGAAGGATGACTTATCAGGAAGCTTTCACACAGCACAGGTGTGCACAACAAAGTTGAAGAGCTTGAAATGCAGAGAGTACATCTTGGATCTGAGAGAACCTTTGAGCTCCATGTTTAGCAAGAAAGCAGTGAGTGCCATGTGCTCTGTGGTACTGGCATCAGGTTACTCTCCTGTCTTGGAGCTTATCAACGATCTACTTTACATCTCATATTTGATACCGAAAACTGCTAAAAATAAAATCAGATCAAGTAAAACAGGAATATAGGAGTTTGTTGTGCCTACGGCATCGGGTTACTCACCTGCCTTGGAGCTTATCAAGGATCTACTTTACATCTCATATTTGATACCAGAAACTGTTAAAAACAAAATCAGATCAAGTAAAACAGGAATATAGGAGTTTATTGTGCCTACCAAAGAACATTTAAAAAACCAGGAGATTTCAAACTGAACATGTTAAGAAGCTCATCTCACAAGTGTTAAACAGCACAGCTTATAAAGCATCAGTGACAAAGTACATTGAACTCTATTGTAATTGGCTACTACAAATTTGTATCCCTTTTAGGGCACATAGAGCTACAGAAGCTTATTTTTCTGTAGCTGATTGACTCAACTTTATCATATTGACGTGGAAGAAAGGCTTATGGTTTGTTTATGGTTAGAGCTTGCATTTCAGAGAGATCAACATAGCTTACATTTTGTTATGGCTATGGTTGGTTGTTCTGAGAATATATCCAAACTGTGGCCTCCCTTTTGAATTCTTTTAACATCCCTTAACAATGAGATGCCATGCAGAGAAAGAAAGAGAGAGGCCAAGGAGCAGTGAGGTGCCAGATTTGTGAGGGACATTTCTTGGAGCTTTCAGGCAAGGAAAGACTCCAGCTGAGTACCACACAGTGATCCAGTTGATGCCACTTGGAGCAGAAAAACAGCCCAGCTAAGCTCTACCCAAACTTCTGGCCCACATAACTGTGAGGTATAATAAAATAGCTGTTGTTGTAAGCCACTAAGTTTTGGGGTAACATATGTTACCACAATAAATAATCCAAACATTCTCCTCTAAACTTAGATTGTCGATAGGATTAATGTGACAAGTAATAACTTATAGCCTTGTGACTTGACCTCCACTGTTGGCTTAAATTTCAATTTAAATATTTTATTGTTATTCAATTTGTCATGTGAGTATATCTTCCGTCCCAGTGAGATTACAATTCATTTTTAGTACCTACATATAGTCTTATATATAATAATTTTGGTGAACTCTGCTTTTATTCTTTAGAAAATTAACATAGGTAAAATTTACCTTTTTTAACTAAAATTTGTGTTGTGTTTGTATAATGCTACAAACATCTTTATTTGTTGTTCCTTTTAGTATATGTGCCATCATTGAATAAAAGTGAGTGACAAGGTGCTGGTAAAATGTGGAAATGAGAGTGGGAATGTGGATGTAGGCTATCTCTTATTAAAAATAATATTTGATTAAAAATCACTAGAGAAAAACATATGTTAGCCACTGAGTGGTATATAAAGTAATAAAATAAAGGTGAGAATTTACAAGTGATCCATTAGTAGAAAACAAACAATCAAACAAAAAACCAAAAATGCAAACGCAAGTCCTGGGATAGTATAGTTAAAGTCTGTGATGACCCCCAAGATTACTGACCCTGGCATCATAGCTTATATAATTCATTCCCCTTGAGCATGGACAGGCCTGTGAATATATTGGGGTAGTCACCCCTTGATTAGATTATATTTGATGAGACTTCATTTTAACCAACTGGATGGAGAAATTCCTAGTGAGAGAGATGCCCTCATGCTTGTCTGGAAGAAGTAAATAGCCACATTGTGAAATGCCTATGAAAAGGGATAATCTTCAAAAGCTGAGCACCTCAGTTCTACAACCCCAAGGAACTGAATTCTGCCAACAACTAATGAACTTAGAAGAGGCCCCCAACGTCTCAGATGAGGTCACAGCCTGAGCTAACACCTTGATTGCAGTCTGTTGAGACTCAAGCATAACACCCAGTAACTGTGCCTGAACTCTTTACTCATAAAATCTGTCAGATCATAAATTTCTGTTGTCTTAAGCCACTAAGTTAGTGATAATTTGTTACACAGCAATAGAAAACTAACAGAGTGTGATTCTACTTATACTGTAAAAAAAATATGGTTCTATACTCGAACAAGGTCAAGAATGAGTGTGGAAGGAAAAGAAGAAACCAGGTTCCTTGATGACATCATTGAACTGAGCCGCCATCCCTGAGATGCTTACTTCCAGGCCTTCTGTAAAACAATAATAATAATACCAGTAACTGTTAGTTACAGCACTGTTATTTGGATTTTTGAATAATGGACAACTGAATGCATTCCTATTTGCTCTAGGACATTCTGTGGCCTGCCTTAATTTAAATAAATATAAAGCTTTGTGCTATGCCTTAGAATTGCCATTTGAAGTCCCCACACAGAATTCTTTTTCTACCTTCTAGCATTAATGGCTCATCCCTGCTATGAGGATAATGTCCAGTATCTAAGGTCTTTCGTTATGTGGGCCTTAAATAACTATTTAACTTACCTTTCAACAATCTTCCTGCACTCAAACTCGAATTATCAAGAGATACTTGAAGTTCCTCCAAAGTTGGCTACCCTATGTACCTCATTGATTTTACCTCTGATTATTTTATTTTTCATCTTCTTTTTTACATGCTTGACATAGCTTTGCCTAAAGCTCTGATGACTAGTTCTCAGTTCAATTCCCTTGCACCCTTCTCTTTGGAAAGCTTTTCTGATTGTCCTTCTTCAAGAGCTTCTTCTCTGGGTTCCCCAGCATCTTGCGTACATCCTTATCCCAGCTTTTAACCCATTATGCTATAATCATTTTTATCTCTATCAATTAACCCCCAAATGCTGAGGCAGTGTCTGGGTTACCTTTGTGTCCTATGTGCCATGGTATTCAGCACACAGCTGTCATTCCATAGTTATTTCTTACACAGAAGGAAAGAATGAAATTCAAAAGCCCACAAACAGGTATACTTTGAGAAGCAACCACCTCCTGGAGTATCTTTCATCGAGCTTCCTTCCCTAGAGATAACAGTTATCAGTTGAACCTTCTTCTAGAGATCTTCCAAATCTATGCATACATTTCTGTTTTACTTTCCTTTCTCGACAGATGGCAGCATTCTGTGATCACTGCCCCACACCCAGCTTTTCTACTTTTAACAGTATGTCTACTGATTCACATATAGAGCATTCCTCTTTATACAGCTAAATATTACTCCATTCTGTGGATGTTCAACCATGTATTAATCAGTTCTCAATTGACTACATTAACGTTAACACTCCCCACTTACAAATAATTCAAAAATTATTATTGTATATTGTATATATTGTATATATCTTTACTGGTTCATACGAATGCATATGTAGAATATAATTGTAGCAATATTTCTTTGTCAAAAGATTTTTTTTTTTTAAGACGGCTCCTCGCTCTGTCGCCCAAGCTGGGGTGCAGTGGCGTGATCTCAGCTGACTGCAAGCTCCGCCTTCCGGGTTCACGCCACTCTCCTGCCTCAGCCTCCCGCGTAGCTGGGACTACAGGCGCCCGCCAACACACCCAGCTAATTTTTTCTCTTTTTAGTAGAGATGGGGTTTCACTGTGTTAGCCAAGATGGTCTCAATCTCCTGACCTCATGATCCGCCCGCGTTGGCCTCCCAAAGGGGGATTACAGGCGTGAGCCACCGCACCCGGCCTGTGCTATATGTTTTCATAGATATTGCCACATCATTTTCCTTCAACACTGTAACTTATTTGCATTCTCACCAATGAAAGGGTTTGTTTTCCTATACCAATGACTATAGATCAAATTTTTACTCTTTGTCGATGTGACAGATGAAAAATGGCATGAATTTACAGTTTACTTTGTGTTTGTTTTATTATGAGCCAGGGTGAGCACTTTTTATGTATTAAAATGTGATGTAAAATCTTGCTGCAATCAACAAATCCAGTCTGGCTAGTTCAGCCAGAAATACAATATCTTAAAAGTAATTAGATACTACTTGAGACTGTGGAGAAAACAAACTCAAGGATAAACTTTCGGGAACACAAAAAACCATGCAATAAATGGCCTGACATGGATACCACTGGGGCTTCTTTCATTACACATGAAATGCCAGGTCTTAGTGCTCCTACATTCACTGTTGCTCCATCACTGACACTACCTGTGATCAGGTACTTGCCCTTGCAATTCCTCCTGCCACCTACTCTAGCAAAATGGGAACACTGTTTTGCTCATCTCTAAATCAGTCTCATAGAGGTGTGTCTGTCGGTCGAAGTCTAGGTCACCTGCCTGAGTGCTAGCTGCAAGAGAGGCTGGGTATTTGAGTTCTGGTTTTGATTGGAAAGGCAGGATTCATGATGTTAACATTTCCCCCAAAATGCAAATGTTTTTCAAAATATGAAAAGAAGCCCTGAACATGTCATATATCCTCTCCAGAACTCCACATCATTCTTCATACTCAATCTTTGAAACAAAAGCAGATGTTCCCCCAACATAGTACACCTTCCACTCATTTCCAATGCAAACTTTCCCATCCCCAGCATCCCCCAGAAAGGGATGTGTCTCGTGTCTCTAACTTGTACAGGTGCATTCTAAGATCCTGGGAGATGTTAGTAATATGTTTATTTCCCATATGCTTTTGTAAAATTTGCTGAAATAAACTACTTTAACTGAAATTGTTTAATACTACTATTTATTTCTACTCCAAATTTTTCATTACACTTAGTCACATGTCAGAAGGTGTGCTGAGAGGAAGTTAAGGGTACATTTGTCAGAGATTTTTTATAATATAGTTTGTGTTTTGCAGCCACTTCTGTGTATAGACAGGTTATTGCTAACCATCACAGGGTAGAAATGGCTTCAAGGTGTACAGAACTTCCGCTGTGTAACTCACTCAGCACTGGGATTGAGTATTGCAACATAAAGGTGCAGTGTCATAAACCTGGTCCTGATATCCTGGTGTCACTTGCCACCAGAAGTAAGTACGGAGTCCAGGAGATACCAGGTTACAAATGTATGGAGCCAGGAGCTGGTTCATCAAAAATTCTTCCAATCATCAGACCAGTTAAATTTAAGGGAAAGTTTCAATTCTCATCCACATTTAAACAGAACTGAAGTTTGTCCTATCAGGGATATATTTTACAATACGACATATACAATTACAAATGAAACATAAGTTATTTTTTCTTTTATGATGGTAATTGTGTGAATTACAATAAGTCAGAAATGGAAGGTTAGTGGGAAGAACTAGAGCACCTGCCACACTGCAGCTGGTTTTGGCAGCATACTCGACACTTACAGTCTTCCGTTTCTTCTGTCGGGGCTCAGAAACTAGTACCCTAGAATACGGCACTTTGACATGCTGAACTGGAAAAGAAATCTCTCGAGCTCTCTCTGGCCTTCCTTGCCCTCCTGTCTCTCAATCCTCCTTCCCAAAGCATAGGAAAAAGTTGTTCTCTGAAGATCCCTTATCTGCCTAAAGTTCGAACTTGCCAAAAAAAAACCACAACAACCTACTTTTGGTTTCTTCCCTGAGTTTTCATTAGCTAAATTCACATCACAGAAAGACAGACTAAAGTCTTTAAACACATCTGGACAGATTTTTGTCACAAAGCATTTTCTGCTCTATGGGCCCAGTAGACTTCATCCCAGGCCATTGTATGTTCTTTATGCCCATTAAATTCCCCTAAAAATTATTTTCTACCCCTTTAATATCATCCACACTTCTCCATCTCACTCTCCTCTTAAAAAAAAAAAAAAAAAAAAAAGATATAGAAACTTCTATACCCCATGGAAATACTGGTCAATCACTGTATAATTCTCCCCTGTACATGCTAATTATATGCCATTTTCCTAGTAATCTGGATTTTATAAATTAATTTTTTTAGCAAAAATTCAAAGGGCAAAGGGAAAGTTTTCTCTTCATTTCTACACAACTATCTAACCTGCTTGAACCTATCTGGCTTCAGTTTCTTACTTGGATGCATAATACAGACCCTCATTCCAGAGGAACTAGAGCTCCTGACCACTGTGCCCTTCTCAGTCCCTTTACTGTGTGTGGATCATCTGAGTGCCAGCCTTGCCAAGATGCTGACTCCTTTTCTTGTTTTCCATTTCTTTGTGATGATGAGGACAAAGTACTCAAGTGGCAGTGATGCCTCAATGTTAATGAGACTCTTTCTGTTTTCTCTAGTGGAAGTATTTTCTCCTTAAGAACCAGGAACTTTAATTCCACAGAAGCCTGAGTTGCAAGGATAGGAAACAGGAATTCTCTAGTTTCCACTGCTTAGTTCCTGGGTTCATATAAATTTGTTGTTTTAAAGTATGCACTGTATTGCAAGATGGCCTTCTATTCTCTCAAAGTCCTGTTTCTGTATTGTCACTTCAGCCATGTCTTCATAGGGAGCTTTGTACCTCCATCAAACTGACAACTTCTGGATGCTGAAAATGTCATATGACCAGTGGACCCCATAGTCATATGCCCACTCTTACGCTTCCTTTGCTAGAAAATGAATCCCTTGGTCTGTCACAATGTTGTGCGGGACTCTAAGTCAATGCATCAAGCATGTTGTAAGCCATGGGTGAGACGTGCAGGCTCAGATTCTGCAACCTGGAAAGACAAACCTTCATAAAAAATACATGCCTATTTCTGTTAAATGAATTACTGTGCTTCCCAAGGGTTGAAAGGGTCAAAGTGATCAAGCTAGTTAGCTCCATCAGAAATGCAGCACTGGCCTCTACTATTGACAATTTGGAAATTCAGCATCAGCCAAAACTAGATCATCTTTGGTGTTGTAGGTTGAACTGTGTCTTGCCAAAATTGATAGGTTGAAGTCCTACCCTCAGGAACTCTGAATATGATCTTATTTAAAATCAGGATTGTTGCAGATATAGCTAAGATGAGGTTATACTGGAGTAAGGTGGGCTCCTAATCCAATAAGGCTGTTGTCCTTATAAAAAAAAAAAAAAGAATACTATATGAATGAAAAGACAGAGAAACAAAGAGAGTGACGATGATGTGACGCCTTCAGAACTGTGAGACAATACATTTCTGTTGTGAGAGCCACCCAGTTTGTAGCACTTTGTTGCAGCACACTAAGGAAACTAATATACTTGGCAAGTAGAAACTCATGCTGTTAACATTCGTAGCTTCCATCTCTGCCACCATGTTTATTCATTTCAAATGAACATTGTCCCAACACTGAGCCTACCCACCTGATGTCAACTGGCTGAGTGGGCATTAACATGAAGTACAAAGACTTCACACTGTGAGCCCATTCAGAAATGTTCATCCTCAGGCATTTTCCTGATACCTCCTTTTTCTCAAATATTCAGTGTTTTCTATTCCAGGTTCCTGACAAATTGACCAAGCTATTTCCACTGTCTGTAAGTCTGTTCATATGCTAATCTTGGGTTCCTTCTTTCTCCTTAAAGTTGGATGATCAAGTGAACCTCCTGAGGCTCTGCCCATTGGGAGTATTTCTCCTCACCACTGACTTACAAGTTCATCTCTGAGTGGGCCTGAGTGCAGTTGCCATCCAGGAAGCAAGCTCAGATTTATCCCTCCTCCACTGGCTAGTTATTTGGGCTTCTCAATATAACCATAATTAGTGCTGAGAGAGGTACTGATGCAAATGTGGTAGGTGCCATGAGCTCAGTCTATCTTCTCATTCAGCTTATTGGGCCCTCTGACTCTGCTTATGCACCATCCTAGATACATCACTTCCATCCTCATTGCTGCTGGTTCTGCTCAACCTTAACACTTTGTGAGTCTTACTGTACTAGTGGACTACTCTGACCTTATAGTCTTTTACTATCCACCATCCAGAACTCCACTGGAAAAAAAAGAAGCTCTTTTTTGAAAAGTATGTAATCCTTTGGTGCAGATAACATGGCATTGCTCCAGTTCCCAAAATGTCAGCTATGTTTTTCCTGTTTGGTCTTGCCTTAAACCCCATATAGCAACTTTTCCTACCAATAATACCTCTAATATCATAGGTTCTGCTCAGTTTTATGGCCCAAGCAGCATGGCAGCCCATGAGTCTGCCTGGATATGTTGTAGAGACCTTTCCTGTTCTGGAAAGTATTTCATGTCAACTACTCTACGAGTCAGAGAATTATTCACAGCTATGGAAAATGCTGAACCAAAACCTGAAAGGAACTACCAGACCTGCGCTTACTTCTGCATAGTGGATAATGAAGAATAAATGCTTATTTTATTTCAGAAGGGTAATTCTAGCAGGCCATAGATACTGGAGACTTAGAAATCAAACTGAAGTGATGAGCCCCTGAATCTCCATAGGATTTATTTCTCACCCTCTGGAGTATAAATGTTTTACCACAGACCTTAATACACTAGCGGCTTCTTGCACATGCAATCTGATTAGCATGGTGTCACTGATATAGACATTGATATAGACCCATGTGATAGTCATGGTGTCATTGAAATAGACATTGATATAGACCCATGTGATATTCTGCAGGAGTTTGAGCTAGTCTGGGTATCTTCAGAATATATAATGACAGAAGGGAGAGAGGACAAACCTAGACTCAAGGTAAGATAGGAAAAGTACTGTTGTCTATTCCAAGTAAATACAAACTATTTCTGATTTTTTTTTATAAGGAGGGAAAAAGATGTATTAGCTAGGTCCTGGAATTCATATGTTGAAGCTTAATCCCAGTACCTTTCAATATGGCCATACTTGGAGATAGGGCCTTTAAAAGGTAATTAAGGCTAAATGAAGCCATAAGTTTAAATGAAGCCATAATGACACAAAATATATATCTATTATGCCTTGGGAGGCCGAGTCAGGTGGATCACGAGGTCAGGAGATAGAGACCATCCTGGCTAACACGGTGAAACCCCGTCTCTACTAAAAAATACAAAAAAAAAAAACTAGCCGGGCGCGGTGGTGGGCGCCTGTAGTCCCAACTACTCGGGAGGCTGAGGCAGGAGAATGGCGTGAACCCGGGAGGCGGAGCTTGCAGTGAGCTGAGATCCGGCCA
>NW_022166970.1:0-1334 GCF_008728515.1 Papio anubis | reverse complement strand
GAGAAACTACTCAGTGTTCTGTTAATTCATCTCACAGTGTTACATCTCTATTTCGTGGACCTCTTTGCTAGCCTTATTTCTGTGGGATCTGAGAAGAGATATTTCGGATACCTTTGAAGACTGTAAGGCCAAAGGAAATATCCTCCGATAACAAAGAGAAAGAAGCTTTCGGGGAAACCTCTTTGTTTTCTGTTTAATCATCTCACAGAGTTACAGCTCTCCCATCAGGAAGCCTTTCGTTAAGACAGATCTTGTGTAATTTGCAAAGTGATATTTGGAAGCCCATAGAGGACTACGGTGAAAAAGGAAATACCCTTAGATGAAATCTGGAAAGAAGATTACTGAGAAACTGCTTAGTGTTCTGTTAATTCATCTCACAGAATTACAGCTTTCCCCTCAAGACGCCGCTCGCTAAGCCTGTTCTTTTGGAATTCGCAAAGTGATATTTGGAAGCCCCTATAAGGCTATGGTGAAAAAGAAAATATCCTCCGAGAAAAGCTGGAAAGAAGCTTTCTGAGAAACTGCTTTAGGATGTGTGCCTTCCACTGACAGAGTTACATTTGTATTTCGTGAATCTCTTTGCTAGCCTTATTTCTTTGGAATCTGAGAACAGATATTTCGGATCCCTTTGAAGACTGTAGGGCCAAAGGAAATATCCTCCGATAACAAAGAGAAAGAAGATTCCTGAGAAACTTCTTTGTGTTCTGTGAAATCATCTCACAGAGTTACAGCTTTCTCCTCAAGAATCCTTTCGCTAAGACAGTTCTTGTAGAATTGGCAAAGTGATATTTGGAAGCCCTTAGAGGGCTATGGTGAAAAAGGAAATATCCTCAGATGAAATCTGGAAAGAAGCTTTCTGAGAAATTGCTTAGTGTTCTGTGAATTCATCTCCCAGAGTTACAGCTTTCCCTTCAACAAGCCGCTCGTTAAGCCTGTTCTTGTGGAATTCGCAAAGTGATATTTGGAAGCCCATCGAGGGCTGTGGTGAAAAAGAAAATATCCTCCGAGAAAAACTGGAAAGAAGACTTCTGAGAAACTGCTTTGTGATGTGTGACTTCTACACACAGACTTACATCTGCATTTCGTGGATCTCTTTTGATAGCCTTCTATCTGTGGAATCTGAGAACTGATATTTCGGATCCCTTTGAAGACTATAGGGCCGAAGGAAATATCCTCCAATAACAAAGAGAAAGTAGCTTTTTGAGAAACTTCTTTGTGTTCTGTGAACTCATCTCACAGAGTTACAGCTTTCCCCTAAAGAAACCTTTCGCTAAGACAGTTCCTGTCGAATTTGCAAAGTGATATCTGGAAGCCCATAGAGGGCTATGGTGAAA
>NW_022166969.1:0-1334 GCF_008728515.1 Papio anubis | reverse complement strand
CAATGTCAAGGCAGAAAGGAATAAGAGGAAATATGACACATGTTTTTTCAAATGACATTAATGTCACCACTTCCAGATGCTGTTCCTATGAAATCAAATAAATTCCCAAATCAGGTTGTTTTAGGCAAGAAAAACTACTTTTTCATACATAGTAAAAATGACAAATGTCTAATGATTTTTAGTCATCTAAAAAAAGAGTGATGGCTTGTCTAACATACTTCTAAGATTTTCAAACGAAAATATTCAGGACAGCACAGTATTAGCAGAGAGATGAGCAAGCAGACCAAGGGAAAAAAAAGTCTTAAAGACCCAGCATTTACATGGAAAAGTTGATGAATGATAGAGTAGGCACTGTAGAATAGAAAAAGAAATCACATGCACTTTAAAATATGAGGCAAACCAAGCTGGCATCTACTTGGGAATATGCATTGCATTCTTCTCTATTCCATGAACAATAATCAACTTATTATATATCAAATATGAAAGATAAAACCAGAACACTTTCAGAAGTCACAGCAAGATTTTTTTTTTACGAAGGATTAGGCAGAATTTTTTTTATGTAAGAAAAAAGTGATAAAGGAATAGAAAAACTCAAACATATTAAAATTTAGGGAATAAAAAGAAAATAGAGTGGGCCAGGCGTGGTGGCTCACGCCTGTAATCCCAACACCTTGGGAGGCTGAGGCGGGCGATCACCTGAGGTCAGGAGGTTGAGACCAGCCTGGCCAACATGGCAAAACCCTGTCTTTTTGTTGTTTGTTTGTTTTTTGAGACGGAGTCTTGCATTGTCGCTTGGGCTGGGGTGCAGTGGCAAGATCTTGGCTCACTGCAACCTCCACCTCCCGGGTTCAAGCAATTCTCTTGCCTCAGCCTCCCGAGTAGCTGGGATTACAGGTGCCTGCCACCAAGCTCAGCTAATTTTTTTGTATTTTTAGTAGAGACAGGGTTTCACCATGTTGGCCAGGCTGCTCTGGAACTCCTGACCTCGTGATCTGCCCACCTTGGCCTCCCAAAGTGCTGGGATTACAGGCATCAGCCACTGTGCCAGGCTTAAAACCCCGTGTTTACTAAAAATACAAAAATTAGCTGGGTGTCGTGGTGGGTGCCTATAATCCCAGTTACTCGGGAGGCTGACACAGGAGAATCGCTTGAACCCGGGAGGCAGAGGTTGCAGTAAGCAGAGATGGCGCCACTGCACTCCAGCAGGGCTACAGAGCAAGACAGCGTCTCCAAAAAAACAAAAAACAACAACAAAAAAACCCTCAGATATCCAGATAAGGGGATACAGATGTGTCCACTGTCATAAATTCTTCACCATGCTACAAGAGGGGAAC
>NW_022166968.1:0-1334 GCF_008728515.1 Papio anubis | reverse complement strand
TTTTTTTTTTTTTTTTTTTTTTGAGACAGAGTTTCCCTCTTGTTACCAAGTCTGGAGCGCAATGGTGCAATCTCGGCCCACTGCAACCTCTGCCTCCCAGATTTAAGCAATTCTCCTGCCTCAGCCTCCCGAGTAACTGGGATTACAGGCACACACCACCACACCCGGCTAATTTTTTTATTAGTAGTAGTAGTAGTAGAGATGGGTTTTCACCATGTTGGCCAGGCTGGTCTTGAACTCCTGACCTCAGGTGATGCACCTGCCTCGGCCTCCCAAAGTGCTGGGATTACAGGCATGAGCCACCGCTCCTGACCAGTTTCCTTATTGTTTAAATAAGGAGATTTGACTAGATAATTCTAAAAGTATTTCCAGTTCCAAGATTTAAAACTTTCCCTCTTCTGATTTTAACACATGGTCATCATAACCCTTTACTTTGTTGAATTGCATTTTTGTGTTGATACTTCCCAAATCTATATCTCAAGGTCACATCTCTCTCATGCGGTCCATTCTCATGTAGCAAACTTCCCCCTGAACATCTCCATCTGTATATAGTGTAGGCACCTCAAACACACTATGCCCAACATGACTCATACTTTCCCCAGTAAGTTGTTTATTTTTCTGTATACTTTCCTCACCTTGTCTAAGCATTGCTCTCCCTTTGAGTCTTCTACCCACCTTTTCTGCAAGACCCATCTATTTATCTTCCAAGACTCTACCAACAAATCAACTTCCTATGTGAAATTTTTCCAAATTCCTTGAAGGTAGGAATAGTTTTTATTTCCTCATGATCCTATCAACAGCTTAGAAAGTATTAATAGCAGGTGATTAACAAATATTGAATGAACAAGGGAAAATGAAAATTCTGTGATCTGAAGATTGCTCATGTCATTACCTTACCTGGCATATGTCCTCCACCAATAGTCTCATCACAGCATGGAGAAGCCACTGGCTCTCTGGCTTCTTGCCCAGGCTTATCTGATCACCAACTTATGAAGACTCATATAAATGCCAGCCTTCATTTGATTATACACATTTTCCCCCTGTGGGAATTCAGTGTCCTTTTGTGTCTATTCTGTTTTGCAGAGTACAGATACCACATTTCCTGTTTCTTTCCTATCTTCCCTAGGATTAAGATTAGAATAACAAGGCCAGGCCCAGTGGCTCATGCCTGTAATCCCAGCACTCCGGAGGGCCAATGTCGGTAGATCACCTGAGGTCTATAGTTCAAGACCAGTCTGGCCAACATGGCATAACCCCATCTCTACTAAAAATACAAAACTTAGCCACGTGTGGTGGTGCACACCTGTAATCCCAGCTACTAGGAAGGCTGAGGC
>NW_022166967.1:0-1334 GCF_008728515.1 Papio anubis | reverse complement strand
CCCAGGGTCCTGTCTGGATTCCCAGGCCGGTAACCGCCTCTCTGACCCCAGACGTCTCACCTGTCGAATGGGTACACTAGGGAACAGCACTCACTCTATGAAGCCACCATCAGGACGAAAGAGCCAAGTGTCTACACGAGCAGTGTAGAACGGACGACCGGTGAGTGCTCAGGGATGACCCTCCTCGGTAGCTGCCCAGAGGCCAACACCACCCACAGCATAGCCACTGTCCCCAAGTCAGCCTGGAGGGAAGACAGCAGGTCACACTCACCTGATTCTGATGAATCAGCTGGCCTGCGTTATGCCTCTCAGGTAGAAAACCTTCGAGTCCACAAAACTGGTCCCAGATACCACTGTGCGTGTGTAGCTGATACCACTGTGCGTGGGTAACTGCCGTAGAACACAGAGGCAGGCCTGAGAGCGGATTGGTGCTAAGCACCAGTGACATTCTGAGGTCATGGCACGCATCACAGTGGGGCCTTGCCCGGGTCAGCAGGGCCCAGAGATAGGGTCCTCCGCTGCCTGAGGCGGCCACATGCCTGCCTGCAATGTGTTTGTGTGCATGCGTGCACACCTGTACATCGGTAAACACATCTGTGCACGTGTGTGTGCCTTCTCTGGCCAGGCCTGGCTGCCCCACTCATGTGTGCACCCAGTTCCTCATCACTGTCACCCCCGAGGCCCAGGACCAGTATCAGAGCATCCACGGGTGTTCCCTAACCTCAGCCCTCCTCGCCCAGGGTTGTCTGAGATACACATAAGGGTGGAGGGAAGTGACCACTACTGTTGAATCTCAGAATACAAATGCTAATACTATTACCTAACGGTCTTTTTCGTGTCTCTAATGGTATCTTTTTTTAAATTTCTGATATTTTAACTGGGTATTTCTCTCCATGACCCTTGAATGTTCTAGCTAAAGGATCCTGTGGCGAAAGTGCCAGGCACAAAGTAGGGCCTCACTCTATTCCAGACATGTTATCTAAAATCTGGTTCATCTGTCCTTCCTGCCAGGGCCTAGGGGATGCCAAATTCCAGGGTCCAGAAAGAGTTTGGGATAAAATGAAGCTTCAAGGGGTGAACTTTGACCTGGACTCAGTCTGCCTGTGCCACTCAAACGGAGTCTCAAGTCCCAAGATAGGGCGTCCAGATGCCTCAATGCAGGGACCTCTGATCGACACCTGCTCCCCTGTACTCATTAGCAACCTCACCCACCCTACTCTCAAAGCACACTTGGCCCTCATATCTGGGAGCTCTGCATCTGTGGATTCAGCAACAGCAGATGGAAAATATTCAGAAAATAAATTGGATGGTTATGTCTCTACTGAACATGTGCA
>NW_022166966.1:0-1335 GCF_008728515.1 Papio anubis | reverse complement strand
GTGTGGCCAAAGTGAGCAGCAATATGTTGCCAGAACAAAAATACAGTGCAACCAGCCCAGCTGGTAGGGAGAAGGAGGCCTGCCTAGCAGGACCATCCACCCCTGTCCTGGCCCCAAGCCCAGACTGCCTGCCTGTACTGGACATTGCCTGGTCCAGGAGGCCTGGGCATGAGGGTCAGGTGGTGTGTCCCTGGGTTCCAGACATTGGTGGTCCCTTGGGAGCTAAGCATCCTCTGGGCAGGAGGAGGACTCACAGTCCACTGTTTGCATCTGCCCCTGGGGGTGTGACCCCACCCAGCTTCTCAGCCCACACGGGGACATGGCCAGGGCTCCTCCCCTGCTCTGTGGCTCCAGCTCTGAACAGCTCACTGGTGACTCTGACAGCTTCCTCCCCAAAGCTTGGGTCCTCATCTGTGGGAATGAGGTGTCCCAGGCCCCCTGCAGGCAGGAACCCACCCCCAGCTCCTCTGGTGGGCCCTCCTGGGCTTTCTTCCCTACTGGCTTGTGAGACCCGGTTGGCCAAACTTGGTGTCCTATTTTTATTTTGACCTTTTTCTTAGTGTGTGTTTTCTGTAACTACTGCTGTGTAGATCTTCTATTTGAGTTTTAGGTAGAGAATCTTGCCCACCCAGAGGTCCCCCACCCCAGAAAGCCTCCACTTCGCCCCCCCACCCCCACCCCGGGCTAGTCCTGCCTGTGCTCTACTTGGTGTGAATGTTACGTGTGATTGATCCACATGGCTGCTTGACCCTGCATCTCCTTCCTCCTTGTTGCTGAGGCCAGTTCTGTCCTCTCTTTCTCCACCTGAACTGCACTTGAAGCCAAGATGAAGAATTAGAAGTGGTTGCTATGAATGACCCTTCTGCAGCGAACCCGCTATGAGGAGGCTGCCCTGGCCCAGCCTGTCATTTCCTTCTCTAAGCTCATTCCAGAGGTCGGCCAGGGGCAGCCCGTACCTGCCTGCTCTTGCGGCCTGTGAATCAAGAATGGATCTTACATTTCCAAAAGGTTGAACAAATAAAAAAATAACGCTGCATGACACTGAGAAGGTTCCATGTCCATAAGTAAAGTTTGATGTGGGTGCAGTCATGCCCATCTCTTCACAGGCCACCTGCAGAAGGCTGCTGTGGTGTAGCCATGGCAGAGTTGCATTCTTGAGGCAAAGATCAGTGGGCAAAGCTGAAAATATTGACTCCTGGCTCTTTAGGGAAACAGTTTCCAGTCCCTGGTTTGAGGGCTGTGTGGCAGAACCCCAGGATCTTGGTCAGCTTGTTCCTCACTCAGGGCCTGCTGTGGCCTTCGCTAGTATGTCTGCAAAGTCTGCGTGCTATGGTG
>NW_022166965.1:0-1335 GCF_008728515.1 Papio anubis | reverse complement strand
CCAAAAGAAATAAATACCTTTCTTTCTCTTACTGAGGTACAAAATACTAGCACCTTAAAATTTTCTTATATGTTTTTGGATCATTTTGCTGGATTTTTTCAAACACTTAGTTTCAAAAACTAAGTGAATGACTCTGACATGGTAATTAAAGCTTGAGCCCAATGACTGCAAACTGAGGTTAATTTTGAGCCAGCAAAAGGAGGTTATTAAAGACCCAGTTAGTTCCTTCTGGAAAGCCTTTCCTGCAGATGTCCCAGCCTGCTCACCCCAGCGGTGGAAGAAGCCTCCATAGTGAGAGAAGCTACAGACCCCTGCAAAGCTGGGCCCCCACAGGCAGGTGCAGTTAAGGTTAAGATAGAAAGGGTTTGGGAGTGTCTTACTGAAGATAAAATTGTTACTGTTTTGAGGCAGTTTGAGAGGTTTTAAACCAGTTACATGTATGTTAAAAAAAAAAAAAATTGAATTCCAAAGGAGTATGGCAACAGGAGGAAGTACCAACTATAAGATCTTTAAGGATTGCAAAGATTAGGTAGAAAAGGGCTTTTTTTCCTAAGGATAAAAAAATAAGTTTAGAAAAAGGTGAAGGGAATGCTTAAATGAAGGTTGAAATAATCATGTTTTAGATCAGAGAATGTTTTACCCTGAAGTCAGTGTGTTCTTAGGAGGGATATAAAATGAGGTTGTGTGGTGGCTCAGACTGAGCATAGCTCAGAGTTCGGGAGCCTGTGGGAAGAAAATAAACTTAAGTGAATTTTGATTAAGAAGTATTTTATGTTGACCACTGAAGACAAATTCAGCTGCTTTTTTAATGAGAAAAAGAAGAAAATATGCGAGTGTTTTCCTGGCTGTGTATTGGGTAAGTAAAGAGAGCACCATCTAAGTCATAATGGGAAGGGTGTGTCTTTTCATAAAGTGTTCCTGGAGAACACAGAGGATAGAGAATTTTGTTAATCACAGCTGTTTATTGTCTATGTGCTTCATCTTTTCCCACCTCTTTTCTTGGCTCTATACTTCCATTTGGCTTTTTGGGAGTTGTATGTTTTATTTGAAACCAGTAAATATAACTACAGTGTTCTGCTGAGTTCTGTGAGTAACTCTATCGGGTTACTGAATTTCAAAAAGGTTATGGGAGTCCCCAACTTTTAAACAGTAGGTCAGAAGCATAGATGAGCCCATGGAGTTTGTGACTGGCATCTGCAGTGAGGACAATGTTGTGGGACTGAGCCCTGAATCAGGGTCTATGCTGACTCTGGGTGGTGTCAGAATTCAAGTGTTAGACAATGAGTTGATGTTGGAGAATTGTTGGTGTTCATCAAACTCTGCAGATTTGGTGCC
>NW_022166964.1:0-1335 GCF_008728515.1 Papio anubis | reverse complement strand
TTTGGAGGCTGAGGTGGGCCGATGACCTGAGGTCAGGATTTCAAGATCACCCTGGCCAACATGGTGAAATCCTGTCTAAGAAATACAAAAATTAGCCAGGCATGCTGGTAGGTGCCTGTGCTCCCACGTACTCAGGAGGCTGAGGTGGGAGAGTCACTTGAACCTGGGCGGTGGAAGTTGCATTGAGCCGAGGTCACGCCATTGACCTCCAGCCTGGACAGCAGAGCAAGACTCAGTCTCGAAAAAAAAAAAAAACATCAAAAAACAAACAACAAGAAAAACACCTCTTATGAGCCAGGTTATTGAATTTAGAACAGTATCTGACAGCCTGAAGATCGGGATAACTTGTTAATTCATTAAGTCCTGCATTAATGCTACATTGGGGATGCAGAGGTAGATATAATATGGTTAATGCTCTGAGAGAGCTCGAGTGGATGAAGAAACCTATAAATAAGTAAGAGCAATGCAGTATTTTTGTTGCAATTCAGATAATGAGTTGTTATGGGAACATCAAGTTGGAAGCTATAATCTCTGCCATGGAAAACACAAAGGAGATATTACTTGAACTGAGTTCTTAAAGATGAGTAAGCCTCCTCTTATATGCAGGTAGTGGCCCTAGCAAATGCAAAGTCATGGGCCTAGGAAAGAACATGCCCAATTAGGGAACCAAACACCTGACTATAGTGAATTTGAGGGACAAGGGAAATTGAAGTGCTGATCAGGATTGGGATGAGACAGAAAGAACATCATCTGTCATACTTAGAAACCTTTATTTTATTTCTAGGAAACAACTTAGATAGGGAAGAATTTAGAGAAGGAAATCTTTGTGTTTTCCAAAGACCCCAGAGGCCACTGGGGCTGTGAAGGAATAACTGCAAGGGAACTGAGCTTGGAGACAGGTTGAACCAAAGCAATGGTGTTGGGGAACGACGGCCTTCTCTGCCAGGCACAGAGGGGCAGAGTTAGTGTTTGAAATTATATAGAACTAAAGATAAGTAAAATGTATTGTAACAGTATAGGAAGGAGAAACAAAATAAGTGAAGTTTACAAATGTTTTAATGCTTATTCAAAGGACAAAATAAAGACTATGAACCAATGAGACACATAATAAAAAAGTACAATTTTAATATAGTGAATGTAATGCATATGTAATTCATCATAACAAAATGGTCAAAACCTTTAAAAGATACACAACAGACATCTAAAAATCTTAGCAATGCTAAATATGTAATAAGTATATATTATATATAAGTATATAATATATAAATACAAATGCTTTTTACCAAGAAGTGTTTTATTTTTCTGGCAGTAGCTTTGTTAATTGCACAAAATTAT
>NW_022166963.1:0-43044 GCF_008728515.1 Papio anubis | reverse complement strand
CACTCCATCCGAGTGAACACACGCGAGGCCGACAGAAAAAAAAAAAAAAAAAAAAACAACAAAAAAACAAATCAATATATGTAATTCATCACATAAACAGAACTAAAGACAAAAACCACATGGTTGTCTCAATAGAAGCAGAAAAGATCTTTCATAAAATTCAACATTCCTTCATGTTAAAAACTGTCAATAAACTAAGTATTGAAGGAAAAGACCTCAAAATAATAAGAGCCATAGATGACAGACCCACAGTCAGTATCATACTTAATGGTCAAAAGGTGGAAGGAGGTGGCCGGGCGCGGTGGCTCAAGCCTGTAATCCCAGCACTTTGGGAGGCCGAGACGGGCGGATCACAAGGTCAGGAGATCGAGACCATCCTGGCTAACCCGGTGAAACCCCGTCTCTACTAAAAAATACAAAAAACTAGCCGGGCGAGGTGGCGGGCGCCTGTAGTCCCAGCTACTCTGGAGGCTGAGGCAGGAGAATGGCGTGAACCCGGGAGGCGGAGCTTGCAGTGAGCTGAGATCCGGCCACTGCACTCCAGCCTGGGCGACAGAGCCAGACTCCGTCTCAAAAAAAAAAAAAAAGGTGGAAGGAATCAAGCAACTTGTAGCTGAGCTTTAATTGCTGCTATGTACTACCATCATTAACCACAAGGTGTTATTTAGTCAATGCTTGATGGACATGAGAATTTTTATAATATATATGTAAAATCTCACCCCATACATACACACAAAAACATGTACAGGTGAAATAAACTAAATGACATAAATTAATAAATGTATGTTTAATTCCCCAAGTCCATTTTCTTCTTCTTTTTATATATTTTTTCTTTTTTTAAATTTGTTAACTCCCTAAAGCAAGATAGTATCTATAAACAAACTAGGCTGCAAGGCTTTTATGAAATTTACTCATAATACACATAATTTAAATATTTTCCCCCCAATTTTTTCCTTAAAGCTTATTTAGCCTATTTCTCAAAGACAACTTCAAAATATATATTTTCCTCAAAGGATTCTAGGTTAACAGGCTAAGTTTTTTGTTTTGTTTTTTCCCAATTCCTATTATGCAGTTCTGCGATTCTACCCAAAATTTGACATTGTTTTCAAAGATTTGACTTTGTTTTTAAACGTAGCTTTATTCAAAGCAATGCACTGAAAATGTCTAGATGGGCTCTTTGCAGCTCCATAAACACTTACACTTGGTCCTGATCTTTTTATTAACTTTACATATGCAAGTATCCAAATTGCAGTGACAATTCTCTCTAGATCATAAAGGTATGGAAGAAACAGCCAGCAAGCACACTATATATGTATCTTACTACTCCTTGTTCAACTCACCCCCTCTTTGACCTCATTTCTTTGACTCTCTTCGTTCTTTTGTCTCCAGCCATTCTCAAATGTGCTAGGCTTGCTTCGCCTCAGAGCATATGCACATGCCATTCTTTCTGCTTCAAGTATTTTCCCCCTTGAATTCTGCATGGGGAATTTGCTCTTCATATTCTTTGGCTTTTCCCTCAAATACAACCTTCTTACTTACCAACCTTCCCTGACCAAATTATTTAAAACTGAGTTCACAAGTCTTATTGGTCCCCTTTGCTTCCTTTATTTTCTTCCTAGCACTTTCCACTTTGACACACCATATATTTTGTTTATTGTCTGGTTCTCCCGCTGAAATGTAAGCATCATGACAAGAGGGTTTTTCTCTTGTGCCTTTATTTTTTTCACTGTTCTAACAGCACTGCCCAGAGGAGTGACTGTCATAGAGAGGACACTCATTTAACACTTGAATGAATGAATGAATGAGACACAGGATCTGGGGAACAAAGCAAGTTAGAAACACCACTCTACCTCACCTAGAGTAGCACTCCCATTTTCCCAGGGCTCATGATCTGTCTCCTCAAATTGCTCATATGTGGAATGAATGATGACAAACTTATACGTGCCCTCCGCTCCAGAATCCCACAAATGAGCATGATTTTTTTTTTCTTCTGATGCAGGTGTTTTGGAACACACTTTACAGTGACCAAATAACATTTGTGAAGTGTCAGGGTGGAGAAGCAAATACAAAGTCTTCACTAAGTGGCCCTCTTTTTGAATGTTAACAGGGTCTGGTCCCAGGGATTTCTGCGTTCAAAGCCTTTCAGGGCAAGGCAGTTTGCTGTGGAGTACACTGTCCTATATACCTAACAGGCTACTAGGTTTCAGCTGGACAAAGTCCTTATAGAGCCGTGATTCTCGAGGGGTAGGGGGAGACACTTTTGTCATAACTAGAGTGGAGAGAGTGTGGTGTGCTACTGGCACTTAGTTGCTAGGGGTGCTCAATATCCTACAATTAGGGTCATTTTTACCAAGTAAAACTATAGGCAGGTAAGGTAGCCAGATGAAATACAGGGATTTCCAGTTAAATGTGAATCTTAGATGAACAACACTGTTACCTGAAACTCAAATTTAACTGTATTTTATCCGTGACCCTGCCTCCTGTAATGCACAGGACAGCCTCCTTCCCTCTCAACCAAGAATTATCCAGGCCCAAAATGTCAAGAGTGGAGGCTGAGAAACCCTGCCATACAGCAGTGGTTCTCAAGCCCTAGTTTGTTCCACAATTACCTTCAGGGTTGGTAAGCCCGATCACTGGGCACACCCTCAGTTTCTGATTCAGTGCCTGGAGTGGGGCCCCAAGAGTTGCAGTTCCATCAATTTCCCAGGTGAAGCTGCTGTTAGACTGGGGCCACATTTGAGAACCACTACCCTAGAAAGTCCCCATGCTCTCCTGATTAGAAGCGAGGAAAGTTTCCAAGGGAGGACGGGGGTGGGAGGACAAGGGAGAGTGGCGGGAAGAGCCGGCCCGCTGGGGTGGGAGACGTTATTTCGGCCGTTCTGGCCTCGCAGGCGTTTTCGGGATCCCTCTAGGCGCCGCGGAGGTCCCGGAGTCTCGATGGTCGCTCGGGCCGGGGCGTGGCCTGGTTCGGGGGCGTGGCGTGGAAGGCGGGCTGAGGTGCGGCGAGCGCTCTCGTGCCGGACGTTGCGCGGCCGCGACGCCCGACGCCAACGCAAGCGCAGCGCTCCGGTTCGGCGCGGCTCACGGTCCGGTTCGGGCTCGGGAGGCTCCGTCTGGGCCAGGGCAGGTAGGCATCATTGTGCTCGCGCCGCAGGCAGGGCTTAGCTTGAGTGCAGGAGCGGTTGGCCTTGATGTTGCGTTTTCTCAACGGCGTCCGAGGAGTTCGTCCTCCCTGCTCCGCGTCCACGGTGGGCTGGCGGGACCAGGACAGGAACAATGGGATTCCGAGGGCCGCAAGGGGGCGCTCCCTCTGCGGGTTGGGGTGCGAGGCCGGAGGCCGGGCCCTGCTGAGGGGGGGGCGGAGCAGGAGGCGGAGCGGGGTGGGTGGGGACCAGGGCGGGGTCGGGCTAAAGGGGGATGGATTAAGGGCGCGGTGGGAGGGACCAGGTCAGGCTCGGGCGGGGTGGGCGGGACTAATGGGGCGGGCGGCCTGAGGCTGGCGGCCGAGCTGCGAACGCCGCGTCAGGTCCCGGGGCGGGGCGGCTCCGCGCCGGGGCGCGCTGGGGACGGGTCGTTCTTAACTTTGCGTCCGCCTGGGAAGGCGCTGAGGTTTCTGAGGGTCTTTGTTTGCATTTCTTTCCCTTTTGCTGTTGAGATGAAGAGAGGGGAGGAAGTTCCTCCGTATCCCACAAAAGCCCTTCTGAGCTGTTAGGCTCCTGGCTGAGCTTTGGGGTGCTGATCTATAAAATGTCTTTTGAATAATGTTTATCTTGAAATAATTTCAGAATTTCAGAGTGTTAGAAAACAAACAAAAATTCCCATGTACGGTTCGCCCAGATTTCCTAGGGATTAACATCTTTTTTTACAGAACAGTCAACAAAACCAGGATATTAACACCTACAGGCCTTATTCAAATTTCTCTACTCTCTCCTATTTCCGTTTTGTAATTTAGGCGCCAAGACAGCATTGGGTTGTCCTGTCTTTCCTTGGAGAAATTTACATTTTAAACAGCAGCTCTCCCGCCTCCCAACCCCCTAGGGCCCTTTAGAGTGGCCTGGGGAGCTCCAGGTCTCACACCAAGGTGCTTTTTCTTGCCGAGTGGCCTGGACCAGTTTAGTTGAGAATGCCCAGTTGGACCTCAGGGCAGCTCGTGACCACCTCCTCCTCCCAGTGCTGCTCGTTCCTCCTCCCAGTGCTGCTGGGCTTGGTGAGTGGCACCTCTGTGCACCAGCCATAGGGTGCCAGAATCTAGGAGGCTTCCCTGATCAGCTTTCTCCCCTGCCCTACCCCCTCAACCAATTATCCAGACTTGATGGTTTCACATTTTGAGTCCTCCTTAGGTGTGTCCATTTCTCTCCATAGGCACCACCCTTTTGCCGTAGCCTTTTTGTCCGTCACCCTTCATCAGCGTTGGGGCCCTGCATACTCAGTTGTCCATACTGCAGCCAGAATAAGCTTGTTAACATGCACCCTTCATTCTGTTATGCTCTGCCTGTAATTTTTTTTTTTTTAAACTTCCCTCTGCTCTGATAAAGACAGGCCTCCTTAACAGAGCCTTCAAGTCTCTGCAGGGCTGGTCCAGCCTCTTGTACCGTCTCCCACAGATCCCCTACCCTGGCCGGACTGCTTTGCTTCTCCTGTGCTGTACCTTTTGCCTGGGGTGCTATTCCCTGCCTGCTGAGGGAGTTGTTACTCTTTCTGCAGCTCTCCATTAGGTTATCTTTTCCTCAGGGAGGTATTCTCTGACCTTCCTGACTAGGTCAGTTTCCGTTTTATGGGTTCTGATCAACACCTGCTTTCCTTCTTAGCCCTGTCATAGTTACAATTTTATGCATACATGCCTGGCACCCAGTATATACTTCAGATGTTTGCCAAAGGAATGAAAAGGTGATAGTGTGGCTGCCTAACAGCCTGTCTAGACATTATTCCCTTTGTGAGTTTGCTTGGTATGTGGGGGCACTGGCTACCGATGTCCCCTTCCTCTGTTGGTGGTCTCAGGCAGGGCAAGAAAGATGTAGGAGCCCCATGTGAGGGGATGGAGGGCCTGGGGAGCACAGTCTGCAGACTCCTGAAAGGTAGAATGGGTTTTTGCTGAGCTTCTTACCTATGTATCCCCCTCTGTCCTGGTTGAGTCCACTGTAGACTCTTCACTGACATATTTCCTATGCATGGTTTCAGAGACTCTTTTAGGAGTATATTTTAGTTAGGGTCAAGCATATATCAAGAGCTTCTGGTTCTTTTCTAAATAGTTGTCTCAAAGCCAGATAGTAAAGATGAAAATGAAAAGTCTGCGGCAGGTTGAGATGGATGGGATGCCCTGGAATGTGGCCATTTGGCTCTGTGGCATGATTAGTTTGGTTCAGCGAGTATTTATTGATATTGAGGGCCTGCTGCATGCCAGATGCCATGTTGCCTTCTTGGGATACAGAGGTGGGGTCGACCTGAAGATGGATTATTAATTTCAGTCTATTGTGGTGAAAGCTATGATAAGAGAAGACTTGATTGGAAGCCTGATGGATGAGAAGGACATTCCAGGGGATCCCATAGGCAGGGAATAGCACCCCAGGCAAAAGGCACAGCACAGAAGAAGAAAGCAGTCAGGCCAGAGTAGGGAACCTGAGGAAGACAGGATACAAGAAGAGACTGGACCAGCCCTCGAGAGTGGTCTGAACCTACAGGCGGAACTGGGTGGGGATAAGGCTAGGGACCGGGCTGTGAATGACTTTTGATTTTATTTCAGAGCTCGGTTGGATTGTGACCCAGGGCAAGCTCTTGGTAGGCTGTGAAGATGGGCTCATGCCCTAATGGCTGGAGGCTGTCAGTCTATATGTTAGCAAGTGGATGGGGCCAGCCTAAGGCACAGTGGAGGAAAAGGTGGTAAACTGCTGAGAGGTGGAGCAACTATGAAGTGGTAACACAAGTCAGGCTTCCTGACCCAAACCTGGCTGGACCTGGGGAAGAAGTCAGACTGTTTGAGTTTTATCAGTCATACTATGCATCCCTTAATGAAACATAATTTCTGCAGCAAAATGTGTGGATATTTATAGTAACAATTAGACTTTATGAAGAGCCTCAGGTCAGTCCAGGTTTTGCTGCCAAAGAGTTTGTTGCAAAGTTTTGAAAGAAATTTAGTTTTTAAAGCATATTTGGCTTTTGGAATTGTAGGTGAGGGGTTGTGGACCTGAAATTGTAGTTAACACTTGGGAAGCCAGGCCTGTGGTGTCTGCTTTACACACATTGACTCTTATTACTTTCACAATGCAATGAAGGTAGGTACCACGATGATACCATTTTACAGGTGAAAGACGAGGGCACCAGGAAGTCTCTTTGCTAAGTGACTTTCCAAAATCACACAGCTTGTCACTGGTGGCTCCATATTACACATTTTTCCTGGGCTACAGACTTGTGAAAGGGGGTCGGGAGAGATTGAGGGACTGAGGTCTTTCTTTCGCACCTCACACACCTGGCATCTGCCTGCAGCAAGCCTGCCTTAGTGCCAAGAAGGTCAGAGCAGAAGGGGAGCTGGAGCCCCACAGACATCACAGTCACACACTTGGATTTACTGAAGGCCCATGGGGACTCATGTCCGTGATTACTGGAGCTTATGATCTAATCAGGTGATGAGCTTTTCTCACAAGCCATAGAGGAATTTAAGTGTGATGTCATGCGGACCAGAGATGGTCAGAGGCCCTGTGTATGGATAAGTTGGGATGTGGGCTGGCTGGGCTTTGAAGAAATTCAGGTAAACGATTTTATAAGGATTTTAAAAAGAGATTCTTCATAAGGGACACAGACTGTTACATGGGGAGATGACCTAATTTTCTTCTAGCCGTGCAAGATGTGTGTGTTCTGAAACATCACAGATGAACATCTTTTGCTTGCGACTCCCTCATCACTGCAGAGCAGCATTCCCATCAGGCACTGACTGGGTCAGCTGGAGAGTATTTGTTCAGGTGTTTCTTTGCAAGTGCCCCCGTGCCTGTGTGTGTTTGTGTGAGTGTGTAAAATATACATACCAAAATATATAAAATGCACAGGAACAGTTTAAAGAATAATGAACAACTCTGAATATCCTACTCAGTTTAAGAAATTGAACCTTGGCCGGTCGCGGTGGCTCAAGCCTGTAATCCCAGCACTTTGGGAGGCCCAGACGAGCGGATCACGAGGTCAGGAGATCGGGACCATCCTGGCTAACACGGTGAAACCCCCCGTCTCTACTAAAAAATACAAAAACTAGCCGGGCGAGGTGGGGGCCCCTGTAGTCCCAGCTGCTTGGGAGGCTGAGGCAGGAGAATGGCGTAAACCTGGGAGGTGGAGCTTGCAGCGAGCCGAGATCCGGCCACTGCGCTCCAGCCTGGGCAACAGAGCGAGACTCCGTCTCAAAAAAAAAGAAATCGAACCTTATGAAAACTTTATTTTTTATTTCCATAAGTTTTTGGGGAACAGGTGGTATTTGGTTACATGATTTTTTTTTTTTTTTTGAGACAGAGTCTCTCTCTGTTGCCCTGGCTGGAGTGCAATGGCACGATCTTGGCTCACTGCAAGCTCCGCCTCCCGGGTTCACGCCATTCTCCTGCCTCAGCCTCCCGAGTAGCTGGGACTACAGGCGCCCGCCGCCACACCTGGCTAATTTTTCGTATTTTTAGTAGAGATCCGTGTTAGCCAGGATGGTCTAGATCTGACCTCATGATCCGCCCGCCTCGACCTCCCAAAGTGCGGGATTACAGGCATGAGCCACCGCGCCCGGCCATGAGTAAGTTTTTTAGTTGTGATTTGTGAGATTTTGGTGCACACATCACCCAAGCGGTATATACTGAACCCAATTTATAGCCATGTCCTTCTCATCCTTTCCCCTGGAGTCACCAACGTCCATTGTATCATTCTTTACCTTTGCATCCTCTTAGCTTAGCTCCCACTTACGAGTGAGAACGTATGATGTTTGGTTTTCCATTCCTGAGTTACTTCACTTAGAATAATGGTTTTCATTTCCATCCAGGTTGCTGTGAATGCCATTAATTCATTCCTTTTTATGACTGAGTAGTATTCTGTCTTATGTACATACCACAGTTTCTTTATCCACTCATTGATTGATTGGCATTTGGGATGGTTCCATATTTTTGAATTGTGCTGCTATAAACATGCGTGTGCAAGTATCTTTTCTCATATAATGACTTCTTTTCCTCTGAGTAGATACCCAGTAGTGGCATTGCCAGATCAAATGGTAGTTGTACTTTTCGTTCTTTAAGGAATCTGCACGCTGTATTCCATAGTGGTTGTACTAGTTTACATCCCCACCAGCAGTGCAGAATATTCCCTTTTCATTGCATCCTGGCCAACATCTGTTATTTTTTGATTTTTTTGATTATGGCCATTCTTGTGTGAGGAAGATGGTATCGCATTGTGGTTTTGATTTGCATTTCCCTGATCATTAGTGATGTTGAGCATGTTTTTCATATGTTCGTTGGCCATTTGTGTAAATTCTTTTGAGAATTGTCCTTAACCCACTTTTTGAGGGGATTTTTTTTTCTTGCTAATTTGTTTGAGTTCATTGTAGATTCTGTATAGTAGTCCTTTTTATTCTATTTATTTTGAACTTACTAGATATACACAATTTAAAAATTACTATATTTTCCTGATTAGGCAAATCTTTTCTCACTGTAAAATGACCCTCTTTCTCTGATTTTTTTGTTTTTATTGTACTTCATTTTTATATTTTTAATTGTAAAAAACATACAGTTTACCATTTTAACCATTTAAGTGTACAGTTTAGTAGTACTAAGGATAATCACATTATTGTGCAGCCAATCTCCAGGAACTTTTTTATCTTGCAAAACTGAAACTATACCCATTAAACATTGACTTGCCGTTTCTCCTCCACAACTTCTGTTTATCTGCATTCTACTTTCTGTTTCTCAGTTTTGACTACTTTAATTACCTCATGTAAGTGAAATTAAACACTGTTTCTCTTTTTGTAGTTGGCTTATTTCACTTACTATAATGTCCTCAAGGTTTATTTATGTTGTAGCCTGTAACAGGATTTCCTTCATTTTAAGGCTGAGTAATATTCCATTGCATCTATCAATTCCATTCATTCATCAATTGACACTTGAGTTGCTTCTGTCTCTTGGCTATTGTGAATAGTGCTCCTTTGAAAATGCACTATAGGCCAGACGCAGTGACTCACGCCTATAATCCCATCACTTTGGGAGGCCTGAGGTGGGCGGATCCCGAAATCAGGAGATCGAGACCATCCTGGCTAAAACGGTGAAACCCCGTCTCTACTAAAAATACAAAAAATTACCCGGGGATGGTGGCAAGAACCTGTAGTCCCAGCTACTCAGGAGGCTGAGGCAAGAGAATCACTTGAACCTGGGAGGCGGAGGTTGCAGTGAGATGAGATCACGCCACTGCACTCAAGCCTGGGCAACAGAGACTCCATCTCAAAAAAAAAAAAAGCGCTATAGACATAGATTTCTGAGTTCCTGCTTTCAGTTCATTTGTTCAACATAGTATTGGAAGTCTTAGAGCAATTACTGAGAAAAGTAAAAGCCGTCCAAATTGGAAAGCAGTAATTACAACTATCTGTGTTTGCAGATGACATGATCTCATATGTAGGAAACTCTAAAGATTCCACAATTGCAGAATTGCAGCAATTTATATTTGCAGCAAAATGCACAGCAAATTGTATTTGCTGAATACAGCACAGTTGCAGGATACAAAATAAACATGCAAAAATCAGTTGCAGCCAGGCACAGTGCCTCAAACCTACAATCCCGGCATTTTGGGAGGCCAAGGCAGGCAGATTACTTGAGCCCAAGAGTTTGAGACCAGCCTGGGCAACATGGAGAAACCCCATCTCTACAAAACATAGAAAAATTAGCTGGCATGGTGGCATGTGCCTGTAGTTCCAGCTACTTAGGAGGCTGAGGTGGCAGGATCACCTGAGCCTGGAGTGGTAGAGGCTGCAGTGAGCCCTGATTGTGAAGTGGGGTCACTTGTCTTGGGAAATACCCAAGGTTCGTTGTCTCACGCTAAGGAAAACGAAGATGTAGACGCACAAGGTGTGCATTTAAGAGCAGAAAGTTTAATAGGCAAGATAAACAAGAGCAAAGCTCCCCCATATAGAGGGACAGAGGTTCCAGATGGATCTCCCTGTTCACAGTGGGATGTATTTGACTTTATAGAGGGGCTTAAGAAGGTGGTGTCTAATTTACATAGGGCCTCGGGGATTGGTTGGGCCAGGTGTGCCACTTACCCACAAAGAGGCTGGCCATCTCACCCTAATCTTTTATTATGCAGATGGCGTCTCGGCCTTGCCGGGGGGGCTGTGACACCCACACATGTGACTTTGACAAAGAGAAGGGAGGAGAAAACTTCCACGCTGGATATACCTGGCTTCTGGCACACCTGCAGGCATTCACCTATGCAAGCTTCCAGCTTGCTTATCTGTGCTTGAGGCTTGATTTTTCAGGCTGCTTTTTGTTAGAAAAGAAAGGATTTGGGGGCTGCTTTTTATTAAAAGAAAAACCTTACTGAGGACTTCTGTACCCTCACTAACTGCTTGAGTAATTTATTTTTAACTCCTAAATCAATTGTCCCACCGTATTCCAGGCTGGTCAACAGAGTGAGACCCTGTCTTTTTAAAAAAAAAAAAAAAAAAAAAAAATTGTGGTTTTTTTAAATATGAAAAAAAAAAAAGTTTAAAAGAAAATGTAGAAATTACCACACTTTTTCCATAGTGGGTGCATTATTTTTAAATGCTATCAACAGTGTACAAAGGTTCTAATTTTTCTGTTTTTTTGTTTTTTTGAGGTGGAGTCTCGCTCTGTCACCCAGGCTGGAGTGAGTGGCACGATCTCGGCTCACTGCAAGCTCCGCCTCCCGGGTTCACGCCATTCTCCTGCCTCAGCCTCCCAAGTAGCTGGGACTACAGGCACCTGCCCACCATGTCTGGCTAATTGTTTGTATTTTTAGGAGAGACGGGGTTTCACTGTGTCAGCCAGGATGGTCTCGAGCTCCTGACCTCCTGATCCGCCCGCCTCAGCCTCCTAAAGTGCTGGGACTACAGGCGTGAGCCACCACATCCGGCCCAAAGGTTCTAATTTTTCTACATTCTTGCTGATACCATTCTCTGTTTTCTTGATAGTGTCCAGCGTAATGGGTGTAATGTGATATCTCATGGTTTTGATTTGTATTTCCCTTATAAGTATGACTTTTAAAACTTTTCTTAGGTAGTTTAGTTTTTATTCTTATTTGTTGTATTTGGTTCTTTTTAAGTGTGCTTGACCTTTTTTTTTCATTTCAGATTTTATGTTTCTTGTTCATATTGTTTCTTACAATATATTAAACATATATATTTTGTATTCTATGATAATTATGACATTTATAGTCCGTGGGTCTGATTATGCTGTCCATTGTTTCTGCTGACTCCCATTCATGGTGCTTTATTTCCTTGTTTACTGTTTTATTTCCTTGTTTACTTTGACTTTTTTTTTTCCATAATGTGAATTCATCTTTGGAACTGTTGTCAGTGGAACTCTTCAATGTTTTTGTTGGGGATATATTCCTCCAGAGAGGTTTTATCTGTTTTCACTATTCCTGGGGAAGCACTGCTAATGAAGGGGACTTTGGGTTAAAATTTTTGCTTGAGGTTATTGAGCCCATTGAGCAGTATCAGTTGGCCTCATAAACCTTCATAGTTACAGATTCTTCGGAGACACTCCCCCCCTGACTTTTATCCAGTGGTATGGCTAAGCATCTTTATTTTCTGGTCTCTTCTTCAGAGTTGGGTTACTTTTCATTTATCTTTGTCTCTTGGGTGCAGCCCTTTGGTAGGCCCTTTGTGCAGGCCTATTTTCCTAGCCCTTTGTGCTGGCCTGCCTTTAGTTTCCTCTAGTTTTTATACTCCATATAGTTCAGAATAGGAGGATTAATGTCACCACAATTCATGAGAACGCCTCAGAGTGAAAGCTAACTGAAGACTCCCTTGCTCCTTAGACTCCCTTGCTCCTTAGACTCCCTTGCTCCTTAGGGCTGCCAGATTGATTTTGCTTTTTGACCCAGTGAGATTCCATATTTTCTTGTCAGGTCAGTGCAGCACTTAAAATTTTATCCAGCTCTTTTAAGTTTTCATCAGGAGAGTTTTTTTGGGGTCTGTGGTCTGCCATACTTCTGGAAATGGAATTTAGGCGTCTCATTTGATGGGTGTCTTTCCTACTTCCCCTTACTCCTGAGAGCCACCTTGAGGCAGAAGCAAGGGGCCCATAGGAGTGGAGGTCACTGATTGCAGGAGTTACATGTTCTCTTATCTTCTGTGTCGGCAGAACCCAGGCCAGGATCCACCCCCCAGGACGTGCCAGCCACGGTTACTGCCTGACCACAAAAGCTTGAGAGTGAACCTACAGAGACTAGAAATTGGGTAGTTGGGGAGAGGAAGGTAGAATAACATCAGGAGGAAAAGATATTTGTCATCCTTTCTGGAGCGCTAAGGGGGCATAGGAGGTGTGTTGGGGCAAGATTGATTGTATGTATGTGCATGCATAACTCTTAGAATTGGCTGCAAAGGGGCAGATGGAGTCAGAATTTGCTGAGTGTGGTTTGCTTTTATGGGTTTGTAGGTAGACAGTTCAGTGAGCTTCCTGGCAGACTGGCAGGGTAGAAGTTCATTGGCGAGGCTGGGCTTAAAAGCTGCCTGAGATAGCATGGGGAGTCTGTGGGATTAGTCCTTTGGTAAGGGCTCTGGCCACACAACATTGAAATTGTATTTTCAGGTGACCAGGACAACCAGTTGATGATGGGGTCATTTGGGCCATGGTTTGCGTGTAGGGTACTAAACAACTCCTAACACTCTTTTTCCTGGCCAAATAGCATTTTCACTTTATCACTGTCTATGTGCCTTGTGGTTCGGGAGCTGTTGGTTGGCCCCTGAGAACAGCCCACTGAGCTGGTGGATGGAGGAGAAAAGGCTGGAGGCATTAATGTTCCCCTGCTCTGTCCCTGTTATGGGAGGAAATGGACTCGAGGAGCTACTTTACTGAGTATTTTTGCATTCAAGGCCCTGGGCTCTGTAGTTGAGTCTTAAGGATAGGGGCAAGTGACCCTTTGATGGTACCTGCCTGAAACGGTCTCAGCTAGGGGATAGCAGAGGGGGCAGAGACCTGCTATGTCTAATATGTTAAAGAAAATTAGGAAGCAGACCTGGGGAAGATTAGGAAGATGATGCTGAAGGTTTTATTTTAGCCTTCAGGAGAGGCCTTTGGATTCTCATAGAAAAAAATAACATTCTCAAGTCCTCTCCTGACGGTACTGGCCCAGCTCTTGTGTCCGCTGGACCCTGTAAGCAAGCACTGTGTGTATATATAATGTAGATCAGACCCAGCTACTATGTAAGTGTTGTATGTACAGTTGTGATCAGGCTCAGCCTCCCTCTGAGTGTGCTTTGGATATATAGTGGAGATCAGACCGAGACTAGAGCAGATAGTATTCATGAAATGGTCTCACAAACAATAAAAGGAGACTGGTTTGTGAAGGGCGTGCTCTGAGTAGCTGACAAAGGGAGCCTTGGCTGAGTTATCGAGAACTGGTCAGAAGCAGTGTGACTGAGCTGACTTCAGGGCCAGGTGGGGCTTCATTTGGTGGGGGTAAGGTAGAAATTAAAATGAATTTTAGACAAGTAAGGCCATATTCACCTGAATGGTGCTGACACTTGTTCTTTGTATTTGGCATTTTTATGGAAGGGTTACATATGCATATGTCAAGCCACCGTGAATGCGATGACTGCAGGTACAAAAGGACCTATGTGTGTTGCATTGATGATGACTTGTGTCACAAAGACTGATACTATTGGTGACGTAATTTTTCAAAATGGTCAACAAGCGTTGGTAAAGTTCTGATAAAAAGATCTTCGTTTTCTCTACTATTAGTATGTTTACTGTACTATATTAAAATTGTGCAAAAGGTGTTTTATATTTATGTAAATCTGAGTTTGGTTCTAAGCCCAAGTTAAATCATTGCACATAGGTTTTGGTAGGACAGATGGAAGTTGTGAGGGTATGAGACAGGTGTGGTTGTGGGACTGACCCACACGTGTGGGATCGCTGTAACCCTTTCCACCCCTTCTGCCATTGTGACAACCAACCTTCTCCCCCAACAAATTTTAAAGCACCTTCTGGGTGCTCTGCTTCCTCCCTCCACTAACCGCTGCTGTTCTGGGTCTGCAGGGAGACCGAGAAGGATGTGACGCCAGGCGGGAGAGCTGTTGAAGACGTGCAGAGTGGGGTTGTTGGTCTATTCTTGCTGTTGTAAGAGTGGCCCAGAGTGAGTTGTCCAGACACATTAAAATGCATAGAAAGGTTAACATCTTAAAATGAGAAGTTAACTTGAATCAGCTGTCCAGGTGGTTTGCCGGCAATCACACCATTTTGAAAATATTGGCATGGGGTCCCTGTGGTGCTGAGATATTTCCATAGCCTGAATCCTTGTGGAACTCACATCATCATTGTGTGCAAATGCAAATCCCCTACTCCGATAATTAATTTCTGTGAGCTCTGGATAAACAGGGATGCCTCCTGACTTCTGTTTGCATTTCCCCCCAGTATTACTGCATTTTATCAGTTTGTTGACAGGGTCAGGGTGACTGGTTTTCCATTAAATTTTTCAAGCGTGACTGTCTAATATCCTGGAAAACTAAGTAGATGCCCTTGGACACTAACACTTGCCAAATCTGTTGTGATTTTGTTCTGCATCGCTAGGCAAGTCACTTCTTTCCAGGCCTCAGTTTCCTCAATGGTTAAATGGGGGTTATTACAACCTCAAGAAGTTATGAAGGGAATTAAATGCATTGACATCGGTAAAAATGCTTAAAACAGTACTCCACACTTAAATGCTCACTTGCTAAAAGGGTTTCTAATGTCTTTACTCCAAAATATTTCAAACATACAGAAAATACAGAGAAAAATATATCAATATCCATGTCCCCACCTCCCAGATTTAACACATTAACACATTTTACCATATTTGATTCAGATTTTTTTTTTAATATGGAGCACTTACGAATTTTCATGTCATCTTTGTGGACAGGCTATGCTAATCTCGGTATTGGTCCAGTTTTAGTACATGTGCTGCCGAAGTGAGCACTCAGATTGTGTAAAAAGAACTAACAGATCTGGTGGGCCTTTCTCTCCCCGCGACCCCATCTCATCTTCCACTTCCTCACTCCAGTTTCCCTCCCTCCCCTGTGGGTACCCCCTTCTGTGAAGAGCTAGCGTGTAGCTTTCCAGTTCTGGTTTTATACTCCTATCCTGCACATAGTATCTGTTGACAACACAGGGAATTTCTTGTGGGTATTTGTAGTTACATAAGTGGTGTTCTACACTTTCTCTCTGCAGCTTTGTTTCATTAAGTGTTGTTTTCAGGATCCTTATGCTTTCTTGGTTGTTCATTTGTTTAAACTTCTATATAATATAATTATATTCATCTCCCAGTTGGTAGTCTTTTAGGTTTTTCTGATGTTTAGCTGTTACGGACAGTGCAGCGGGATGTTCTACTGGCATCTATTAGTAGAAGCCGGGGATGCCATAAACATCCTAGAATGCAGTGGAAGGCCCTCTGCCACGCCACAAGCAAAGACTCATGTAGCCCCAAATGTCATCTACTTTAGAATGTATTTTGGTGTGAGTTTTGAGATGAAGGATTTGTTCTTTTTCCCTCTGAATAACCAGTCGACCCACACACTGTTAAGGTAGTGAATTTTAAGTCAGAGATATTTTTCCCTTAAATGGTAGAAAAGATCCTGTTGCCTTGCTTCTTAAGATACAATTTTTTTAAATTGACCTTTCTTGTCTTACAGGTTCTTAGACTCTGTGAGTAAAGACAGCTTCGTCTTCCCAGTTCATCATGGCTTCAACATCCAGGTAGGAGTGCTGTTTGATCAAACGTTTTATTGAAGAATTTATTCCCCTATGTTTTTGAAAGGCCACGTCCATGACATTTTTAGCTCTTGGCCTCAGTATAACAGTTGGTGTCCAGGAAGTATAAAGGAAGAAGGGCGAGGAGATGGGAGAAGAATGGGGAAAACGGGAAAAGGCCGATGGTTGTGTGGTATGGGTGTGGTCATGTACCACTAATGTGTACACTCGATAGAAAACCATGACTTCACTTTCCTCATCTTTCAAGATAAAGACACCAGATGGTTACTCCTGGGGCCACCTCAGTCCCTGCAGGCTTTCTCATGCCCGGGGTTTGAACAGTCATGTGCAGAAGTTGTTTGAGGGTTTGGGGGTGAGGAGGAGCTTGGGCAGTCAAAACTGGTAGAGACCTTGAGCTTGCAGCCCTGGATCTACCCCTGTGAACTGGGTGAGGCCAGGTCAGGAGAGTGTGAAGATGGCTGCTGTCCAAGGCCCATGAGAAGGGCTTTGAATTTCCTTTCCCTTCAAACTGGTCTCTTGTCCTGGCCCATGCAGAGGGGGAATGAGTGAATACCTCACCTCGTGGAGGTGAGCATGGCGGCTGACAGTCAGTCTCCAGGCAGTGAGGTTAGAGTGAATTTCTAATGCAGCCTGAACTCCAGAGTCCATGGGCAGGTCTGTGCTGATGTCACCTCTGTGGTAAATCCTGTTGCCTTCCTTTGGGATGGAGGGTCCTCACGTGGAGGTTGGGGTCTGCAAAGGGGCACAGGGAAGCTGCAGGGACCTCTGTGCCTACCCTCCCTGCTGAGTCCATTCTCACAGCCAGGGCGATGTGTTTACAGCCTAGATGTGACTCCTCACTGCCCTGTTCCATGGTTTACCCCCACCCTTGGGGCTACCTATGGTAGCTGAACACTGGAAGTCCTGGCCAGGGCCTGTGGAGTCCTGTGGGGCTAGTTCTCTCTGGCTCTGCTCTGCTCTCTTGTCCTCATTGCACCTGCAGCCTCGCTGACCTCCTTGCCGTTCTGCAGATGTCGAATCCCTTCAGTGTCAGGGCCGTGTGCCTGTGGTCCTTTCTGTCTGCCTGGGACATCTTGTCTCCAGCTGTCTGCAGGGCTCATTCTCTCATCTCCTTCAGGCCTCCCACCCTGTGAGCCTTCTCTCACCATTCTGTCCAAAATAGCACCCCTGGCTCTACCCCTTTGTTGCATTGTCCCTTATCTGGGACGGCATTCGGCATTCGTTGCTACCTGACACCGTCCTGCATAGCTACTTGTTTGTTGATCTGTTGTCTGACTCCTCCAGTTAGAAATAAAGTGCTGTGCAGGTTGGGAGTGGAGTTTTCCCGTTGCCAGCCCCTGAGCAGCACCTGCTCACAGTCTGTGCTCAAATGCAAGTACAGAGAGTCTCCCACTTAGCATGGTTCAACTTAAGATGGTGTAAAAGCCAGATACATTCTGTGGGAACTTTGGGTATCCATACAGTCACTCTGTTTTTCACTTTCAGTCCAGTAGTCAATAAATTATATGAGCTATTTAATACTTAATTATAAAATAGGCTTTGTGTTAGATGACTTTTTTCCCCAACTATAGGGTAATGTAAATGTTCTGAGCATGTTTAAGGTAGGCTAGGCTAAGCTACGATGTTTGGTAGGTTAGGTGTATTAAATGCATTTTCGACTTATGACGTTTTTAACTCATGAGGGGTTTATTGGGATGTAACCTGATTGTAAGTCAAATTGGGATGTAACCTGATTGTAAGTCGAGGAGCACCTGTATCACTCACCATCCATTTGGTTCCTGTGTCCCCAGGGCCAGAGAGTATCCGGAGTTTCCATGTTTTCCAAATTGATTTGGCTTCTGAATTGCAGTTAGCATACAGTAGGATAGCTGCAAGGGAGCTATCTGAAAATCCACATCTGCTCAGTTCTTGAGTTTGGGTAGTGAGAGTTCAAGTAGGGAGAGTTTGAGAATTTGGGGAATGAGGGAAACTTCCATTTGTCAATAAGAGAGGGAAGGTATAGTAAGACAAATGTAATTGCGGAGCTCCTAGGGCTTTTGAGTCTGAGGGGACAGGAGTGGGTGTCACTCCAGCTGACCAGGGCTCCCTGTTGCCAGTTTCTGTTATCTGGAGTGATGACAGCAGCATCTGGATTCATCACTAAAGAGGATCCTCTGTTTTAGAACACATCATTTAAGAAGGAAAGGAAGTAGGTAAGACCTCTTTATTCTGTCTCCCATTGTCAAAATACTTCTGCACTTAAAAGCATCATCTGTGGGCTGGGTGCCATGGCTTACGCCTGTAATCCCAGCACTTTGGGAGACTGAGGCGGGCGGATCACGAGGTCAGGAGATCAAGACCATCCTGACTAACATGGTGAAACCCCATCTCTACTAAAAATAAAAAAAGTTAGCGTGGCGTGGTGGCATGCACCTATAGTCCCAGGTACTCGGGAGGCTGAGGCAGGAGAATCGCTTGAACCTGGGAGGTGGAGGTTGCAGTGAGTTGAGATCGCACCCCTGCACTCCAGCCTGGGTGACAGAGTATAACACCGTTTCAAAAAAAAAATAACAAAAAGCAGAATCTGTGTTTAGCTGGAAAATTTACTTACTGAATGCTGTGCCTTGTGGTGCCAGATCTGTGAAGCCATTCAAATGAAAGTGTTTTATAGAGAGAGCGTCCTCCTCTTTTCTGCTGAAGCACTGGCTTTTTGGCGTGGCCTCTTCCTGATTCTGTTTCCTGTCGTAACAGAGATGTCATTGCTGGGAGAGGTATCCACTCAAAGGTGAAGTCTGCAAAGCTGCTCGAGGTTCTGAATGCTATGGAGGAGGAAGAGTCCAACAGCAACAGGGAAGAGATTTTCATTGCACCTCCCGACAATGCTGCGGGGGAATTCACTGATGAGGACTCAGGTGATGAAGACAGCCAGCGAGGTGCTCACCTGCCTGGCAGTGTGCTGCATGCTTCAGTCCTGTGTGAGGACTCTGGCACCGGCGAGGATAATGACGACCTGGAGCTGCAGCCGGCCAAGAAGAGGCAGAAAGCAGTTGTGAAACCTCAGCGCATTTGGACAAAAAGAGATATTCGTCCAGACTTTGGCAGTTGGACGGCATCAGATCCTCATATTGAGGATCTGAAAAGCCAAGAGCTGAGTCCTGTGGGCCTTTTTGAGTTGTTTTTTGATGAAGGAACAATTAATTTCATTGTTAATGAAACCAATCGTTATGCTTGGCAGAAAAATGTCAACCTGAGTCTTACGGCTCAGGAATTGAAGTGTGTTTTGGGCATTTTGATTTTAAGTGGGTACATCTCTTACCCAAGGAGAAGGATGTTCTGGGAAACCTCTCCTGATTCACATCATCATCTTGTGGCCGATGCAATTAGAAGGGATAGATTCGAACTAATCTTCTCATACTTACATTTTGCAGATAACAACGAACTTGATGCAGGTGATAGGTTTGCCAAGGTCAGACCTCTCATCATCCGGATGAACTGCAATTTCCAGAAGCACGCACCCTTGGAAGAGTTCTACAGCTTTGGCGAGTCTATGTGTGAGTACTTTGGGCACCGGGGGTCCAAGCAGCTGCACAGGGGGAAGCCGGTGCGACTTGGCTACAAGATTTGGTGTGGGACGACCAGCAGAGGCTACTTGGTGTGGTTCGAGCCCTCACAGGGCACACTTTTTACCAAGCCAGACAGGAGCCTGGATCTAGGAGGCAGTATGGTAATAAAATTTGTGGATGCGCTTCAGGAGCGTGGTTTTCTGCCATATCACATATTTTTTGACAAGGTTTTTACAAGTGTTAAACTGATGTCCATTTTGAGGAAAAAGGGGGTGAAGGCCACAGGAACTGTTCGTGAGTATAGGACTGAGCGATGTCCCCTAAAAGACCCCAAAGAACTGAAAAAAATGAAGAGGGGTTCATTTGATTACAAAGTCGATGAGAGTGAGGAGATCATCGTGTGCCGCTGGCACGATAGCAGCGTGGTCAACATCTGCTCCAATGCCGTGGGCATAGAACCAGTGAGGCTGACCAGTCGTCACTCTGGAGCAACTAAAACGCGGACTCAGGTCCACCAGCCATCACTGGTGAAGCTGTATCAGGAGAAGGTGGGCGGTGTTGGTAGGATGGACCAGAATATTGCCAAGTACAAGGTGAAGATCCGAGGCATGAAGTGGTACTCAAGCTTTATTGGCTATGTCATTGATGCTGCCCTCAACAATGCATGGCAGCTGCACAGGATCTGCTGCCAGGATGCCCAGGTGGACCTCCTTGCCTTCCGGAGATACGTCGCCTGTGTGTACCTGGAGAGCAATGCTGACACGACCTCTCAAGGAAGGCGAAGCAGGCGGTTGGAGACTGAGAGCCGCTTTGATATGGTTGGACACTGGATTATCCACCAGGACAAGAGGACCCGATGTGCCCTCTGCCACTCACAGACCAACACCCGGTGCGAGAAGTGCCAGAAGGGTGTCCATGCCAAGTGCTTCAGGGAGTACCACATCCGGTGACATCAGGAGACATACTTTTTTGGTTTATAATGAGATGTTCACAGTTAAATACAGATAGCAGTTGATTACTTCTGTTTTGTGTTGGAAAAAAGACCTGAATTTCTGATGACTTGGTTTTCTCTTTTCTCCCTACCCACAATTGTTATCTTTTTTATTGTGTTCTATTATGCCTACATGTGATATCAATTAATATTTATATTCATTTATATTTATATTTTTGAACTTATTTATTTAAAGTTGTGGGACCACTTTTTATTCAGATAAAAGTTGTGCTTTGGGGTATATTTGAATCCTAGGAAGAAGAATCAAAGGAAAACTTGCAAGAACAGTAAGAAGACTTGACCATTGCATGCCATGGTTTATAATCTAAGATAGGCAATAGTGTATAAATATCATGTAAATGTGATGGATTTCTTAATCCTATTTATTTCATATTAATCTAAGGTTATCAAACTTTCCAAGGATAGATAATCTGCCTTGTATTTAGTCAGAGGGCTAGAGTTTCAGAGTTCATATTTTCTTGATAAAAATATTTTCCTAATACACATATATCAATGTGGGATTCATTTTATAAAAAATTATTTTTTTAATTTTTGTGGGTACATAGTAGGTGTGTATTTTTATGGGTTATGTGAGATATTTTGATACAGACATGCAATGTGGAAAAACCACATCAGGGTAAATGGGCTATCCATCCTGTCAAACATCTGTCCTTTGTGTTACAAACCAATTATACTGCTAGTTATTTTAAAATGTACAATTAAATTATTTTTAACTATATTCACCCTGTTGTGCTAGCAAATACTAGGTCTTACTCATTCTTTCTATTTTTTCATACCCATTAACTATTGCCACTCTCCCCCACCCCCTAACCACCCTTGCCAAGCTCTGGTAACCTTCTTTCTACTCTGTATGTCCATGAATTCAATTGTTTTCATTTTTAGCTCCCACAAATAAGTGAGAACATCTGAAGTTTGCCTTTCTTTGCTTGGCTTATTTCACTTAACATAATGACCTCCACTCCCATTCATGTTGTTGCAAATGACTGAATATCATTTTTTTTGTGGCTAAATATTAATAATACTTCATTGTGTATATGTACATTTTCTTTATCCATTCTTCTGTTGATGGTCACTTAGGTTGCTCCCAAATCATGACTGTTGTGAATAGTGCAGAAGATAAACATTGGAGTTCAGATCTTTCTTCAGTATACTGATTTTTTTTCTTTTGGGTGTGTACTTAGGAATGGGATTCCTGAATAATATGGTAGCTCTATTTTAGTTTTTGAGGAACCTTCAAACTGTTCTCCATACAGGTTGTACTAATTTACATTCCCACCAACAGTATTCGAGGGTTCCCTTTTCTCCACATCCTTGCCAGCATTTGTTATTGTCTGTCTTTTGGATTAAAGCCATTTTTACCGGGATGAGGTATCTCAATGTAGTTTTGACTTGCATTTTTCTGTTGATCAGTGATGTTGAGTACCTTTTTGTATACCTGTTTGCCATATGTACTTTTTGTTTTTGTTTTGAGATGGAGTTGCCTTGTCACCCAGGCTGGAGTGCAGTGATACGTGATCTCGGCTCACTGCATCCTCTGTCTCCTGAACTCAAGTGATTCTCCTGCCTCAGCCTCCCAAGTAGCTGGGATTATAAGCACCCACCACCACACCCAGCTAATTTTTCTATTTTTAGTAGAGATGGTGTTTCACCATGTTGGTCAGGCTGGTCGTGAACTCTTGAGCTCAAGTGATTTGTCCACCTCAGCCTCCCAACGTACGTCTTTTTTTTCTTTTTTTAAATTATACTTTAAGTTCTGGGGTACATGTGCAGAATATGCAGTTTTTGTTACATAGGTATACACATGCCATGGTGGCTTGTTGCACCCATCAACCTGTCACCTACATTAGGTATTTCTCCTACTGTCATCCCTCCTAGCCTCCCACCCCCCGACAGGCCCTGGTGTGAGGTTCCCCTCCATATGTCCATGTGTTCTTATTGTTCAACTCCCACTTATGAGTGAGAACATGCGATGTTCAGTTTTCTGTTCCTGTGACAGTTTGTTGAGAATGATGGTTTCCAGCTTCACCTATGTCCCTGCAAAGGACTTGAACTCATCCTTTTTTATGGTTGCATAGTATTCCATGCTGTATATGTGCCACATTTGCTTTATCTAGTCTATTAGTGATGGACATTTGGGTTGGTTCCAAGTCTTTGCTATTGTGAATAGTGCTGCAATAAACATACGTGTGCATGTGTCTTTGTAGTAGAATGATTTATAATCCTTTGGGTATATACCCAGTAATGGGATTGCTGGGTCAAATGGTATTTCTAGTTCTAGATTCTTAAGGAATCGCCACACTGTCTTCCACAATGGTTGAACTAATTTACACTCCCAACAGTGTAAAAGCGTCCCTATTTCTCCACATCCTCTCCAGCATCTATTGTTTCCTGACTTTTTAATGATCGCCATTCTAACTGGCGTAAGATGGTACCTCATTGTGGTTTTGATTTGCATTTCTCTAATGACCAGTGATGGTAAGCATTTTTTCATATGTCTGTTGGCTGCATAAATGTCTTTTTTGAGAAGTGCCTGTTCATATCCTTTGCCTACTTTTTGATGGGGTTTCTTGTTGTAAATTTGTTTAAGTTCTTTGTAGATTCTGGGTATTAGCCCTTTGTCAGATGGATAGATTGCAAAAATTGTCTCCCATTCTGTAGGTTGCCTGTTCACTCTGATGATAGCTTCTTTTGCTGTGCAGAAGCTCTTTAATTTAATTAGGTGTTTTAGACATGAAGTCTTTGCCCATGCCTGTGTCCTGAATGTTATTGCCCAGGTTTTCTTCTAGTATTTTTATGGTTCTAGGTCTTACATTTAAGTCTTTGATCCGTCTTGAGTTGATTTTTGTATAAGATGTAAGGAAGGGGTCCAGTTTCAGTTTTCTGCGTATGGCTAGCCAGTTTAACCCAACTCTATTTATTAAATAGGGAATCTTTTCACCATTGCTTGTTTTTGTCAGATTTGTCAGAAATCAGATGGTTGTAGATGTGGGTGTTGTTTCTGAGGCCTCTGTTCTGTTCCATTGGTCTATGTATCTGTTTTGGTACCAGTACCATGCTGTTTTGGTTACTGTAACCTTGTAGTATAGTTTGAAGTCAGGTAGCATGATGCCTCCAGCTTTGCTCTTTTTGCCCAGGATTGTCTTGACTATGTGTGCTCTTTTTGGTTCCATATGAAATTTAAAGTAGTTTTCTCCAATTCTGTGAAGAAAGTCAGTGCTAGCTTGATGTGGATAGCATTGAATCTATAAATTACTTTGGGCAGTATGACTATTTTAATGATATTGATTCTTCCCATCCATGAGCATGGAATATTTTTCCATTTGTTTGTGTCCTCTCTTCCTTCCTTGAGCAGTGGTTTGTAGTTCTCCTTGAAGAGGTCCTTCACATCCCTTGTAAGTTGTATTCCTAGGTATGTTGTTCTGTTTGTAGCAATTGTGAATGGGAGTTCACTCATGATTTGGCTCTCTGTTATTGGTGTATAAGAATGCTTGTGATTTTTGCACGTTGCTTTTATATCCTGAGACTTTGCTGATGTTGTTTATCAGCTTAAGGAGATTTGGGGCTGAGACGATGGGGTTTTCTTTTTTCTTTTTTTTTTTTTTTTTTTTGACACGGGGTCTTGCTCTGTCGCGCAGACTGGAGTGCAGTGCAGTGGCACGATCTCAACTCACTGCAAGCTCTGCCTCCCAGGTTCATGCCATTCTCCTGCCTCAGCCTCCTGAGTAGCTGAGACTACAGGCGCCCGCCACCACGCCCAGCTAATTTTTTGTATTTTTAGTAGAGACGGGGTTTCACCATGTTAGCCATGATGGTCTCGATCTCCTGACCTTGTGATCTACCTGCCTTGGCCTCCCAAAGTGCTGGGATTACAGGCATGAGCCACCGTGCCTGGCCAAGACAGTGGGGTTTTCTAAATACACAATCATGTCATCTGCAAACAGAGACAATTTGACTTCCTCTCTTCCTATTTGAATACCCTTTATTTCTTTCTCTTGCCTGATTACCCTGGCCAGAAGTTCCAATACTGTGTTGAATAGGAGTGGTAAGAGAGGGCATCTTTGTCTTGTGCTGGTTTTCAAAGGGAGTGCTTCCAGTTTTTGCCCATTCAGTATGATATTGGCTATGAGTTTGTCATAAATAGCTCTTACTATTTTGAGATACATTTCATTGATACCTAGTTTATTGAGAGCTTTTAGCATGTAGGGCTGTTGAATTTTGTCGAAGGCCTTTTCTGCATCTATTGAGATAATCATGTGGTTTTTGTCTTTGGTTCTGTTTATGTGATGGATTACATTTGTGGATCTGCATATGTTGAACCAGTCTTGCATCCCAAGGATGAAGCCGACTTGATCATGGTGGATAGGCTTTTTCATGTACTGCTGGACTCGGTTTGCCAGTATTTTGTTGAGGATTTTTACCTCGATGTTCATCAGGGATATTAGCCTGAAATTTTCTTTCTTTGCTGTGTCTTTGCCAGGTTTTGGTATCAGGATGATGCTGGCCTCATAAAATGAGTTAGGGAGGATTCCCTCTTTTTCTATTGTTTGGAATAGTTTCACAGAAGGAATGGTACCAGCTCCTCTTTGTACCTCAGTTAGAATTCGGCTGTGAATCCGTCTGGTTCTGGAGTTTTTTTGGTTGGTAGGCTATTAATTACAGCCTCAATTTCAGAACTTGCTATTGGTTTATTCAGGGATTCGACTTTTTCCTCATTTAGACTTGGGAGGGTGTATGTGTCCAGGAATTTACCTATTTCTTCTAGATTTTCTAGTTTATTTGCATAGATATGTTTATAGTATTCTCTGATGATAGTTTGTATTTCTGTGGGATCAGTGATGATATCCCTTATATCTTTTTTTATCACGTCTATTTTATTCTTCTCTCTTTTCTTCTTTATTAGTCTGGCTAGTGGTCTATTTTGTTGATCTTTTCAAAAAACCAGCTCCTGGATTCATTGATTTTTTTTTTGAAGGGTTTTTCGTGTCTCTATCTTCTTCAGTTCTGCTCTGATCTTGCCACCAGCCCACCTGGCATCATCATTTACATGGAAATGTTGGGACTGAGCTGACCTCATACCTCTCAGTTCCCAGCCAGCTTTCTCTGCCTCTGGCTCTTAGCCAGCCTGTTAAACATTAAATAATCAGTAAGACAATTGAAAAACACCCTAGTGTTCTAACAAGTTACACATAATTAATTGCTTGCTTACCAGTTGTCTACGTCAGAACTTTCTTTTCCTCATAGAGTCAATATAATCATCTATTTTAAATTTGACTTTTGCCATTTTACAGTCCAAGATTCAGGACTTTGCATGGGGCATGGATGGATTTCCACAGTCAGCATGAGGATGGGAGAAGAACAGGGCAGATCCAGCCCCACTCAGTGAGAGTTCTGGCTGGAGTTACTTGGCCGGACCTCACTCCAGAGAGAGGAGACCTTCCTCTGGAGCAGCTACCAAGACAGCTCCTAATTGGAAAGTGTTTTCTTCTAAGGTGAGATGCAGCCCCCACTGGAAAGGAAGACACCAGAGAGTTTTAAAAAGGAAAAACCAAGGTAAGCCGGTATCAGTTTCTTGACAGGGGACACAGCAGAGTCCACCCAGCTGGGGTGAATCTCCACAGTTCCCCAATGGGATGGCAGGCGGGAGCCCCAAGTCATTGGCCCCTGCATTGTGGGAGCAGCATGAGCCATCTGCAGTGACATTGTCTCCTCTGGCAGCAGCCTCCATCCAGAAATCCATCTCAGGGTCTGTCCTCACAGGAACCTGATGCCAGAGCTGTGCACTGAAAGTATTTGGACACAGGTATTTTGTGGAACTGGGCATTTTCCAGGTCTTGCTGGAGGTCATTCTGTGTGAACTCCATGGAGCTCTTTCTCATGGGCTTTTTTTCCAAGTGTGGGAGAGCATGGCCTGCATGACTGCTGGCTTCCAGCACGTGGGTTGCAAACCCAAGCCAGGATGTGTAATTCACTGTAGCCCTTGACAGAATAGTAGGGGATAAAAGTAGTTTTTTAGTCTTCTATTTGTTACCCTCAGCCAACTAACTTCTGTCTACAGTAGAAGATATTTTGCCAATTCTTTTTTTTCAAAATGGAGAAATACCTCACTCTTAAGTCTTTTAGAGACACAGACTTCTCAGTTTCATTACATTAAAACCACTGAAAGATAGAAAAAAGTGAAATTCACATCAAAGAAATTCTCTTTTGTCAAAATACTCTGTTTTGGTTTGAAATGTTTGTGAATTTTCCATGCATGCGTCCAGATGCGTAGGAAGTTTATTCATTCAATTAAGATAAAAAATTAGATAACATGGTAAAGTCAAAAAGTAGTAAAGACACATTTTTGTTTCTGTTTCTGTAACTGAGAAAACTGATGCCTCCTGTGTGCGAGCACTGTGTAGCTGATGCAGATACAGAGACCGAGGTTTTCTTACTTGCTGCCGCTGGCCTGGGCGCTGGAGGTTGGCTCCGGGAGGGCAGAGTGTCTGTTTTTATTACCACTCAGCAAGTGCCACACAAATACACACGGGTGTGTCTGCCCTCTAGTGGATGCTGGAAGGCACTGTTCTTATTACCACTGAGCAAGCGCGGCAAAAATACACAGGGGTGTCTTTGCCCCCTAGTGGATTCTGGCACGCGCTGTTATTACCACTCAGCAAGCGCCACACAAATACACACGGGTGTGTCTGCCCTCTAGTGGATGCTGGCAGGCACTGTTCTTATTACCACTCAGCAAGCGCCACACAAATACACGCGGGTGTGTCTGCCCTCTAGTGGATGCTGGCAGGCACTGTTCTTATTACCACTCAGCAAGCGCCACACAAATACACGCGGGTGTGTCTGCCCTCTAGTGGATGCTGGCAGGCACTGTTCTTATTACCACTCAGCAAGCGCCACACAAATACACAGAGGGGTGTCTGCCCTGTGGTGGATGCTGCCAGGCACTGGGAGCAAATGTGACTATAAAAATAATGAAAGATTTTACAAGTACCTATTATCTCCAGAGGGGATTTAATTCTAACCAGGGGGCTTTTTTTTTCTTTGTTTCTTTTTCAAATGGGGTGATGGGTAAAAATAATTTATGACTGGAGATGTTTGAAAAAAGCACACTGCCTTTGCTTTTCGGCATCTGTGGTGACTGAATCCTTCCTCAGTGCTGCCACAGGGAGCACATTCACACGTGTGTCACACAAATACCAGGGTTAGGTCAAAAAGCCAAGTCTTACCAGGAGGAAGCCACAAAGGCTATGAGACCAAGCCTTCACCTAGAAGACACTTGACAGTTCAGAAGCTGAGATCCTGCAAGGTGTCTCGGAGAGCTCAGCTGTAACCCCGCAGTGTATGGAAGGGTGGGCAGTGGGGCCCAGGCAGGTGAAGAGAATTGTCCACTGTTGAGCATCATCAGCCTAAAACCCACACGCAATGCTGTTGCTGCAAAACCACCGACTGTTGAAGACACAAACCTCAGAAACAGACTCCCTTTATGATCCTCACTGTGCAACTGGTGACTTTTCAGAAGATGAAGATTAAACATATTAATCATAAATTCAAACTATCAGAAGAAATACTAGGAGATTTTCTAACCTCTGCTACCATGAATTTTTGTTTTCAAGATTCGTGAATTATTGTAAATAAGCTCACAGAGGCCAAAGTGCTCCCCTGAAGTCATCCAGAAAGAGGTAGGCTGCTAATCCCCATGTCTGACACATCTGTGTTTTCTTATGGTAATATAAAAATTAAAGGAGAGAGGCCGGGCGCGGAGGCTCATGCGTGTAATCCCAGCACTTTGGGAGGCCGAGGTGGGCGGATCACGAGGTCAGGAGATCGAGACCATCCTGGCTAACACGGTGAAACCCCGTCCCTACTAAAAATAGAAAAAATTAGCTGGGTGTGGTGGCGGGCACTTGTAGTCCTAGCTATTGGGGCGGCTGAGGTGGGAGAATGGCTTGAACCCTGGAGGCAGAGCTTGCAGTGAGCTGGAATCGCGTCACTGCACTCCAACCTGGGCGACAGAGCGAGACTCCTTTAAAAAAAAAAGGGGGGGGTGAGAGAGGGACAAAGAATTGGAGCTAAGGGGAAACACTTTCATGTTTTGTCCCCCCAAATTCCCAGTGAACATTCCCATTGCCAGCAGGTGAAATCCAAGGCTCTGGCTCCAGGATCCTGCTCTTTGGTGACTCCAGTTCACATTTGGCATAGAAACAATATTGAACTTGTCATACTTCTCTGAACAAATCATTATGCTAGTGCTTTTGGCTCACAGGCTCCACTTCCCCAGACACCCCTTTGCCCTAAGCTTCAAGTAATTCAGCTTCACCCTTCAGAGAAGAGCTCAGCTGTCACTTCTTCTAAGGACCCTCCCTAGCCGTCTCTCCAGCAGAAGGGCCCCCACCTTGCTCTTTGCACCTCTGTCCCTCGAGGTGCTGCTGTCCTCTGTGGAGGGTGGGACCCCAGGAACTAGAGCCCCTCTCATGCTGGGCACTCAGTAAGTGTGTGCTGAGTGGATACAAGTGCAGTGAGCTCGCACAGCCTTACAATGTGTACTCTCATGTCTGGAATAGATCCCCATTTTCATTCTTTGTAAAATGAGTAAATGGGCTGGGCGACCCATACTCTCTTTTCAACTCAGAAGTCCACTATGAGCCTGACAGCAAATAGCTTCCCAGCCAGCACCAGGCCAGGACCTAGGTTGTTCAATGTGCCTGTGTCCCCCACAGAGTGTGGAAAACATGGAGAAATGGGACCAGCTCTACTGCCTGCTGCCCAGTGCCAGCCAGCAACTCCAGGCTCACAGAGCCAAGGCAAAGGCACCTGCAGGAGATCTTGGTTATTCATTACTGTGATTGGGCTGGGAGGGGAGTATGTTCACTTTTAATTTTCCAGGGACTAGCATGAGACAGTAAAGTTTGAAATGTGGTGTTTTTTTGTCTTGGTCAAAAAAAAAAAAGGCCTTTTTACCTTCTCATCCTTGGAGCCACTGGCATTAGCTATGGGCCTGATAGTTTAAGAAAACTTGAAAATGAACTACGTGAACCAGTATTCTCCAAAGTAATATTTTGATAAATAGTGTAATTCTTTATTACAGCAAAACCATTCCTTAAGTGGGCAAAACTGTAGAAGATAGGAAAACACACTCTTGAAAAAAGGTGGTGATGCCCTGAAATTCAGCAAATTGCAGGAGCACGTGTTGTTCTACCCCAGGTCAGAGTGTGTCAGTCATCACTCGATGCCACTCACAGACCACCAACTTCAGAATACCTGGGTGTAAAGGTCTGTACAAAAGTCGTAACATAACAATGTAAATAATTTTGTATTATTGTTAATAATAAATTATATTACACTATTACATAATGTAAAGGCTATTAAAACATGTTTGTCTTCAAAGAATGACCTTGGTTTCTGTGGGCAGTGTCTCCTGATGGAAAGGTAGTGCATTCCTGCTAAATCATGGACAAAACGGGCCCCCTAGGAGTTCCAGGCTGCAGTAGCAGCTTCTCATCTACGTCCGTCACTGCATGATACTGTTGTTGACTTTGAAAGCTTCTTTCGGTCTAGTTTTATCAACAGAGCCAGTATTTCATGAGGATCTACTACATACCAGGTTCCAGAAAGCTAAATGCCTTTTGTTCGTTGTTATTCACTAAATACAAATCACAACTCTCTTCTCATTACTCACACAACAAAATTTAGCTGAGGGAGATTGAGTGACTTTCCCAGGGTCACACAGCTACTAAGAGTAGAGTGGTGTTTAGATTCATGTGGGAATGCTTAACACAGAAATGAACCAGTGAAAATATCATACATTCCAAAAGCCTACTCAAGCCATTTGTTCTTATTTTAAGGAAAATCTTTATGCTAATTTTAAACTCCAAATACGTATGAATGGCAGAGATCTATAGATTTGATTCTGATGTAAGAAATGATGCTCACCAGCTATTTACTGCTACCATCCCACAACCCTGAGCATACTGGACAAATGTCTAAGCCTCGTGGTTAGTGGGGACAATGCTGGTGGAGTCTGAAGTTGTCATGCAGTGACTCATGCAAGCTTAGGCTGATTTGGTGATATATGACACAGAGATGCAAAAAAAAAATGTCATAGCTGACACATGTAGGATGGCTCTGGGAGATGCAGAAGGAACATGTCACCCAAAATAGAACCAGACAGGCATCCTTAAAGAAGGAGCAAAGGGGCTGCATCTTAAAGAATGAAGAAGAGATCTGTCATGAGAGTTGGGATAGGAAGTTCTTGAGAGGCAGAGGGAAAGCATGAGAATGTTGGGAAGGAAGGAGAGAGTCTCACACATCTGGGAAGCTGACAATCCATCAGCATGGCCAGAAAGAAAATAAGGGGGAGGAGGGGAAATAATAGATGAGGCTGGATATAGAAGCAGAACTGAAGCTGTGTGGATTGTGGTAAAGAGTTGTGATTCTACCCAGAAGGCAATAGGTAGCATTCTAAACAGAGATCTTTTAAAACAAGAGTCAGCAAATATTTTCTGCAAAGGGCTAAATGTTAAATATTTTAAGTTTTCCAAGCCTTATGGTCTCTCTGTCTCAATGACTCAGCTCTTCCATTGTACCATGAAAGTAGCCAGAGACGTCATATAACACACGTATGTGGCTGTGTCCCATTACAACTTTACTTACAAATGCAGACTGTGTCAGAGATGGTCCATGCTTCGTAGTTTGCCACACCCTGTTTTAGAAAGCTCAGGTTTGTGATATGATGGAGAATGCCTACAAGAGCTCTTGTTTTAAATGGTAGAGTGAACATACACTGAAATTCTGTCCTGCCTGACTCAAGCTCTTGATAGCAAAAAGTAGAAAAGATAGGTAGTAAATAGATAAATAGATGATTGGCAGGTGGATAGATGATAGATAAAGAAAATACATAGCTGTTCCAGAAAACAGAAAGGGTAACTTCATGAACCAAAAATAAAGTAATATACTTCAGAAAGGAAGCAGGCCGGAAAACCCACAGTTGCAAAGCAAATAGAATTTCCAACTGCCTCTTGTAGCCCCTTCCTGGAAGTAGTCGCAGCTGACTTCCTCCTCTGTTTTTTGTTTGTTGTTTGTTTTTTTGTGGGGATTTTGTTGTTGTTTGCTTTTTAAAAAAAAAAAAAATCCCTTTCCCTGCTTTTTTGTCACAGCAGCGTTTGTCACTTCAAACACCGCAAGTGTTCTTTTAAAAAACTTATGTCAACCTTTCAATTACAATGCAACATGTCTGAAAGTTGGTATCTAGAGAGGTGAGATGGACAAAGAAGCCCTTGTTACTGCACGTTTTCTTGCCCCAGCCTTCACCTTGCACACAGCAACAGACAATGCACAAAGCCACTTCCTTATGGATTGAAATTCTGATCCTTTTATGACTGGCCTTTCCATCCTTCAACTTCCCCTCTCCCACTCTGTGAATGATTTTTATTGTACATTTTTGTTTTACTCTCAGTGACAGGGGAGCACAGGAGCTCTAATATAACTGTGACCCAGATGTTTCTGTTTCTAGCATGTATTTTGTAGCAAACATTTACATCCATCATTTTTCACTGTCTTTTGAAAATAATTAGGCAATATCTCATCTGAGGTGGGATGTTTCTAGTGGTTGTGTTCTGAGGGATAAAAACTAATCTGTTCTCTTTCCACTGCATTCCAGGAACAGTAAGAGGACCTTGTGCATGAATAATTTGTTTCCCACACTATAGAGTGGGTAATAAGCAGATTATGTAAAAACAGTTCTGCTTCACTTCAGTAACAGCCTCCTCCAACTCATTTTTTCTCAACAAACTTATTTTTCCAGCAGAAGAATCCCAGACTTCTTAGAGAACCCAGTGACTTTTTGCACCTTAAATCTGTGAAATCATCATGTTTTCTTCTGCCATATCCATAGTTCAAAGATGAGGCAAAGCTAGACGCATTCCTGAAGGAACCCAAGAAATTCCTCTCTGTCTCTGGAATGAAATGAATTCTCTAGATGATCAGTTCTAACCTTCAAAAACCAAACTTGTTTGTGAGAGCTCCTTCAAATACTGCTGTAGACACCAGTGTTTATTCTTATTCATTAAATTTTTAAAATGTTTGTTTTATTTGGAATCAATGTATTTGTAATTTTAGTATTTGTATTAATATAAAGGAGAAATGTTTAAATCTGTCTATGCCATATGTGCCTCTGGCTTATTGCCCAATTAATTGTAGTTTCAGGCTAAACTTTGGTTGCTGTCTTTAATTTTTGTCAGAACAAATATAAGTGATCTCAAAACATCTGCTTTTATTGTAGGGACTCATGCTGCCATCTCCATTCCTCTCTCTTTTCTTGCAGTCTGGGTGGAAGTTCTTTAATATGAACATTTCAACCATCTTCACTCTACCATGTCCACTATCAGCACATTCAAACTTATCCAGCCAAGGCTGTCATCTTAGGCCAGGGATTTTTTAGGAATCTATTTTGCTGTGATGCGGCTGGCACCTTTTTGACTCACTTGATCACCCCAGGGTTCTTTTCATTTTAGGAACCCAAGAGGGCAGAAAAAGAAGTAGGTGAGCAATTAAACCCTGAGTCAGGAGCGTCTCCATTTGTGTTAAGCAATGTTGTAGAATATCGTATTTAGTAAGCTCCTAGCAGATGAACCACATGGCTACTGAGCACACATGCCTGCTTGCTGCTGTGAGCTCGGACACCATCATCATTAGTCCTTTCCACCTCTGGAGGGAATTATAAGGGCCACTTAATAACCTGTAAATCATAGAGCGTTAAAGGTGTTTCCCCAAAACGCTGATGACAGAATGAAAGGTGAGGAATGTTAGCCACAGGTCAAAAGTGCAGGAAAGTCTCTCAATGTGGGTTGTTGAAGAAATGTAGGTCTTTTTTCTTTGGGAAGTCTCCCTAGAATGGGGTCAAGGACTCTGTCCATTCTAGGATGAAAAATTGAGATATTAGACACTCTCAGATATTTATCCCAAGTCTTCATTTAGGGCTCTTAATTAGTTTATTCAACCATCACAATCTCAAATGCTAAGTGGGGCATTTGAATCTCTCCACAGTCCAAATCAGCACCGTCTTTTAAAGTTGAGTTTCTCATTATTCTTGCCTGATATACCTTATTTATCCCACGCCCACCCAATAACATATCGTGCTCACTGTTATCTTTGAGACAACACTTGAATTTTACTCAGCCTGGAGTGCTCTTCACATGTCTTGTCCAGATCCAGTTCAGACTTATTCTTCAGCCCTGCATCAGTCAATGGGGGCTAGGTTAAACTGTGGTGACAACCTCCAAATTTCAGTGGCTCAAAAATCTTCCTCATTTATATACATCTCATCATGGGTCAGGTGAGAGGTAGCTCTATGCTGTGTCATCCTAACACAGGAATCCAGACGGCAGGAGGGACCATCAATAAGATCCCCATTACTATAGAAAAGAGAAAAAAGCATGCGGAACAGAACTCTATTTCTTGGAAATTTCTTCTGAAAAAGTGACATGTTTTCTTCTCACCTCCATTGGCAAAGAAAAAAACAAAACAAAACAGTCATGTGGCCATGTGAAAACTTAAGTAGGTGGGATGGAACAGTCAGAATGCATTCATAAAAAGTGAACTGAAAATATTTGGAGAACAGCACCAATGACTATCATGAATGCCAACATGCACCCCAAACGACCCAGTGCTGTCACCTTCCAAACCTTTTATGTCTTGCAAAGTATTAGAACTTACCTGAAGCCATACCACTCATAGGGACTGCAAAATACATAATGACATCTCCTTTAGGATGTCCTTAGAGAATTCAAGGAAAAGAAGTTAAATAATTTAAAAGTGCTTTTGGGTGCAGCTATTTACGACTAGAGGGTAAGACTAGAGATAGATCATAAACATAATAACAGGGATTATGCTCAGAGTCAGGGCCAGAAGTATGGTTTGAGGTGGGGTCATGGTCAGGGTCAAGATCAAAGTCAGGGTCAAAGTAAGGGTCATAATTAGGGACTAGGGTAGGGATCAGGGTTTAGGTTCAGGGTCAAAGTCTTGGGACAGGGTTAGGGTTAGGATTAGAACCAGAGCTTTGTTCTCCTCGGGACCCACCTGAGAGTGGATCACCATGGCTTTGGAGCACCTAGTACCATGTCCACCTTGAAGACCAGAATTTCGTTGTCCTTAAGACTGACCTGGGGAGATGTGGCTGCAGGCCATTGAGGAAGGTGAGGCAAAGGGTTCCTGTCTGCTCCCCGCGTGCTGAAGAGGGTGCTCTGCTATGGGCTTTACTTTCACACGTTACATTCTACAAGTCTTGTTTTACAAAAGCCTCCCTGCCTTGAGGCTTTTGCTGCTCTTCGCTGCTCATCATCACAGCATGCCAGAACATATGGTAAGATTTGGGTTGGTTTCTTGGGAGAGATCTTGGTACAGAGAAAGGAGCAATGCTTAGAGCCACCATCAGGACAGTTGGGATGAAAGCTGGGGATGGGCAGAGGCTGGAGGAAACATGCTCACCCCCTGTAAACACTTTTATTCATATTTTAATTACTCATTTTTCTTACAATGTTAAAGTAGTAAAAATAGTATTGAAAAATTGAAAAGTAGGCATATTAAAACTTGCAACATTAAGTTTAAATATATTATTTGTACCTCATCAACATATTTTATTTTGTTGAGAAAGTCTAAAGTTAATTGGCAGCATATTTGTAACAGTAGATAGAATAATGTCTGTTTTATAAACGTTGACATTCTACATTACATGTGTGAATCCTGAAAATCTGAGACAGCTCTCAGATTTTTTAGAAAGTTTATTTTGCCAAGCTTGAGGATGCGCACCTGTGATGCATCCTCAGGAGGTCCTGACAACACGGGCCCAAGGTGGTCGGGGCTCAGCTTGGTTGTGTACATTTTAGGGAGACATGAGACATCAATCAATATGTGTAAGATGTACATTGGTTCAGTCCAGAAAATTGAGAAGGCCAGACAGGGGGCTTCCAGGTCATAGGCAGGTAAGAGACAAATGGTTTCATCCTTTTGCATTGCTGATTACTCTCTCCAAATGAGGCAATCAGATATGCATTTATCTCGGTGAGCAGGCGGGTGACTTTGGATAGAATGGGAGGCAGGTTTGCCCTCAGCAGTTCCCAGCTTGACTTTTCCCTTTAGTTTAGTGATTTTGGGTCCCCAAGATTTATTTTCCCTTCACAAGGTCTAACATGTTTTCCTATGAGCATTAATTATTCACTGTGCATTTTATTACACAAATAAGGCAAAGATTTAAAAGAAATCATCAACTTCGTGGCTAGCTATATAGACATAATTACACAGAAGCTCAACTAAATTTGCAAACATTCCAGAGTTTGGGTTTCCAATAATTCTTTGTGATTCTTTAAAGGTATTTTTTTCCCCATAAAACATAGCAACATCTAAAATCACCTGTAGAATATCCTGCCATTTTTGTTTCTCTAGTTTCCTCATTTTCTGCAAAGCCTCACTGAGGAAACTGACTTTGAATATCCTTTTACACTCTTCTGTTTTAGAAAGCATTGTGGTAAAACACTGAATCATCATGGTCATAAGTTCTCTCCACATTCTTTCTTTCTTTGAATATTTTTTTCCCAGTGGCCAATATTTGATTCTGTTGTATTACGGCTAAAAGGTAGGCATGGGCACAAAATAAAGACAAGAAGTCTTTGGAATAAGTGATCCCATCACAATGAATCAATTTTCCATTGGAACATATTTTTACAAAGTCACTCTTTTGAAAATATTTAGCCATGAATTGAAACAGAGTCTGTAAGGTTATTTTTTTTCCTGGTCTAAGGTGAACAGCATTTTAGAGAATGAACCCAGGACACAACCACAGCAGAAGAAAAAAATATGATAATTAAGTTTACACATATATGTGACTACCAGAAAACATGTAAAGAGCATTTGTTTTGATTTATATATTAGTCTGCACTGTTTAATTTTTTGTATCATAAATGCTCTTATTTAAAAAAACAGGACTAGTTAACAGTGTCAATTACTAGTAATTCATGGTATAAATAAACAAGGAAGTGTTCAAGAAACATAACAGTGTTTTAAATAAAGTTTTATTTTACATTTTTTTTACTTACACAGAAATTGCCAAAAAAAAAAAAAAAAAAATGCAGAGATTCCCCATGTAGCCACAACCTAGTTTCCTCTCTTATTAACATCTTCTATCAGTGTGTCTCACATGGCTTATTAATATCTTACATAATTTGTCATAGTTAATGAACCAATACTGATAGACTATCATTAACTAAAGTTCATATTTCATTTGGATTCCCTTAATTCTGTCTTACTCTGACCCAGGATCCCATCCAGGATCCCGCATGACATGTAGTTATCACATCCCTGTGGGCTCTTCCTGGCTCTGACAGCGTGTCCAGCTTTCCATGTCATGATGACCTTGATAGTATTGAGGAGGATTGGTCAGGAATTTTGTAGAATGTCCCCCACTGTCACTGCATGTTCTCAAGGTGAGCTGTCACCTTTGATGTTCACTTGGATCATTTGGAAGAGCTACTGTTTGTCAGGTTTCTCCACTGTGAAGTTATTTTTCCTCCTTGCCCATACTGCATGTGTTCTTTTGGAGCAAGTCACTGTGCGGAGCCCACACTTATGGAGTGAGGAGTTGGCTCCACCTTCTTGATGGCTGAGTGTCTACATCAATTATTTGGAATTCTTTTGCAAAGGAGATTTCTATGCAACTCCATTTGCTTATTCACCTGTGTATACAAAAACAGACACCTAGATAATTACTTTAAGCTTTAGTTATTATTCAACACTACAATTCATTCCTGTGTTGGCCATCAGTAGCTTTTTTAATTGGCTCTTATTTTTCTTTGATATATTTTAATTTTTTTTAGTACTTACTTTCTGATACTTCAAGATTATCCTGACTCCTATATTTACTGTCTCAGTTCTAGTATCAGACATTTCTTCAAAGAGCCTGATTCCTTTCAGAATGGTAGGAAAACCTACATCTGACTGCTGAATGAGCACATTGTATCTTGTCCCTCCTTAGCAATGCTAGGAAGTATATGTGTGTGTCTAACAGACCTATACACGCCTAATTATAAAGGTTTATATGTAGAACTGTGTGTATCTATATTAAACTAAACGTAAGTTTACATTGATGTCTCCACCTCTGATCTACTATTACATGAATCATTCTAGCCTTCTCCCCTTGCTAATTTGTAACCTCCCACTTCAACAGTGAGAGACCTGGTTCCTACCATCTGCGACTTTTGTAAGTCATTGTTTCGTTCCAGATACAGATACTGTGGTTTTACAATTGTTCATAATTGCTTCTGTTGGAAAGAACTTTATAAAATGGAATCCAGTGATGAAGTATAGTTCATTTGCCTTCAGCATACAGATTCTATTCATTTTCAAAGTGACTTAGGTCAACACCATTTTCCCTACACCTTCAGTGAGTTTTTTTGTACATATGTGTCTTCGTCTGTTTTGTGCTTCCATAGCAGAATACCTGAGACTGGGTAATTTATAAGTAAATTTGGCTCACAATACTGGTGGCTGGAATGTCTGAGATTGGGCAGTTGCATCTGGTGGAGTCTCAGTCTTTTTCACCTCATGGTGGAAAGTGGAAGGGGAGCCAGGGGTGCACCAGAGATCACATAGCAAGAGCAGAAGCCAGACTCTTTTTACCTACCTACTCCTGCAAGAATTAATCCATTCCTGTGAGAGCAGAACTCACTCATCTCCATGGAGGACATTAATCTATTCATGAGGGATCCGTCCCCATGACCCAAACACCTTCCACTAGGCCCCACCAGCCCACACTGCCACACTGGGGGTCAAGTTTCAACACGAGTTTTTGCGGGGACAAACCACACCCAAACCATAGTAATTTGTATCATAGTTAATTTCTTTTTCACATGACGTATTCTGTCCTGGGATACTCCACATCCTGAGTAATTTTATTTAATTTGAATAGAGTTTGATTTACCCATTTGGTTGTAAAATTCTGCGTATTTTGACCAATGCATTGTGGTAGGTATCCCACTATTAAAGTATCATATGGAATGCTTCAAACCCCCACCCCATGGAGCCAATGGTTTCCCATCTGTGTAGTTTGCTTTCTGCAGTGTCTCATTAAATGAGGTCACACTGTGTGTATTCTCCTCAGACTGTCTTCTTCCAGTCAGCAATGTGCATGCAAGATTCACTCATGTCTTTGTGTGAGTTGATAGCTTGTTCCTTTCTATGGCTAAATAGTATTCCATTGCATGAATGTACCACAGTTTGGTTATGCATTTTGGGGAGCAAAACCTACTTCTCACTTTGTTCCAGGGTTGGAGACCTTCAAATTAACTGACAATAGATACATTAGTAGGAGAGAGAATACTTGGCTTCTTATTCCACAAGTATCATTGTTGGACAAAATTCATCAGATGGCAGGATCCAGTTTACAAAGAGGTAAAAATAGCCCAAAAACAAGAAACAAGACTAGAATCTGATAACCCACAATAGCTATAGCTTTCCTTAAAAATTTTTTTTTGTTTGAGACAGGGTCTGGCTCTGTCACCCAGGCTGGAGTGCAAAGGTGCAACAATCTCAGCTTACTGTAACCTCTACCTCCTTGATGCAAACGATCCTCCCTCCTCAGCCTCCTGATTAGCTGGTACTACAGGCACATGTCATCGTGCCCATCTAATGTTTGTATTTTTGGTAGAGATGGAGTTTTACCATGTTGCCCAGGCTGGTCTTGAACTCCTGGCCTCCCAAAGTGCTGGAATTATAGGCATGTGCCACCATGCCCGGCCAAATTATAGTTTTCCACTGAAACATAAAATTTCCCTCTGTAGTAACCATCATTTTTTTAATCATAATCAAAGTAAGACTATTCTTGTTTTAAAAATAAGTCTAGTTTTGTTAGATTTTGCTTGATTATTTACACAAGTGCAGCAAGAACAGGAGATGGCCACATAGGTGCTTTCAAGTTTCTTTGCTGAAAGTTTTCATACAGAATCTCAGATTTGACCTTTAAAGGCCTTATTCAGGCTAAAAGCCAAGCTAAGAACATACTATCAAATTTCAGCTGCAGTCCTTATAGCTTTGTGTGAATTCCTCTCTTCTTGAGGCCCCCAAAATATCCCTAAATTCCTGGGCCTACCAGGAAATGACCTTCTTTACTAACCTGTAAGGCTGTGAACCCTGTAATGTAAGTATCAGGCTGGCTTTTCTCAGAGTGCTGTTGGGAATGAAGTTTCTGGTGTTCCAAAAAAAAAAAGAATTAACGTGGGAACAAATGATCTCTTAGCAAGGCGAGCTTTACTTTCTGCAGAAAGGGTGCTACTCAATAGCTGTCCAGCCACAAGAGCACACCAAACAAAGGAGACAGAGTTACTTATAACCTGATGTGTCTACCCTACTGCTGTGTCCAGTTTCCATTGGCTGGAATAGGACCTCACATTTTACACTTTACCCAGTTGGCTATTAGTTTAAAACTTTCTTAATTAGGTAAGGGGGATAGAACAAAGAAAGAAAAGGAAGTGCCGGGGATAGTTAAGGAAGCATCTCCAAATAAGGAATGGCATACACTATGGGCTGGGCTTGTCTGTTCTGTCCAGGCATGCCGGAGCAAGCTAGGACAACTGATTTGGAACACACACACACAATAATACACACACACACAAATAGTGGATAGCAATCTTATACTAAGAAACTGTGACTTCTTTTACAATCTTTAAAGAAGAACTTTCCCATTTCTCACAGTGCTTTGTAAGCATTGTCTCCATAAAGTCAACCGCATTCTTAAAATTGCTGGTCGGCAACTGGTCTCCAAAACGTTATGTTCCCAGTAAAACCTTTAATAATATAATCCAAATTTCCAAATGATGTCCTGTTATAAGGTGAACAGATTCTTACTGGACTTTCAGCTTAATAACTGTATCATCATGAAAATAAGAGTATTCAGTAAAAAATTTCAAAATTGGAGAAATCAGGCAGGGGAAAATGATAAATGAAGCTTCATTTCTGTTTACAAAAGTATAATCTACTAAATTGTTGTAAGTTACAGTTAAATTAAGAGAGATTTCTTAAATTCAGAAACTAGAACATTAAAGAACCAGCAGTGCTCTAAAAAGCTATAAAATTATAATCAATTTTCATCAGTTCATTCAGTGCCATGTAATCAATTCCAGTCTTGCTGGATCTTGGGTTAGCAGTCTCATGACCCCATCAATTTCTCCACCAGGCTTCTGGAGATCTTCACTGAGTCAAGTGTATGGTCTTAAAGTTATTTAAGCAATATCATCAGAAGTCTTTAACCAGAGTACCTGTCATACTCTTTTCTGTGAGCCTCAGAGTGAGTCCTGTATTGGAGATGAACATTCTGACCTGTAGCTGATCGCAGGAGCTTTCAGGAAAGCATCAGGGGGAAATAATATCTAAATGACAAAGAGCATGACATGGCTGTGATTATACCACAGTTGGCAAGGATATTTGATTTTTTCTGTGGCATATAATATTTATTTATTTATTTATTTATTTATTTGGAAACAGAGTCTCGCTCTGTCACCCAGGCTTGAGTACAATGGCGTGATCTCAGCACACTGCAAGCTTCACCTCCCAGGTTCACTCCATTCTCCTCCCTCAGCCTCCCGAGTAGCTGTGACTACAGGTGCCCGCCACCACCCCCAGCTAATTTTTTGTATTTTTAGTAGAGATGGGGTTTCACCGTGTCAGCCAGGATGGTCTTGATCTCCTGACCTTGTGATCCACCCACCTCGGCCTCCCAAAGTGCTGGGATTACAGGCATAAGCCACTGCACCCGGCACAACATTTAAAATAATAATTGGAATTATGACTCATAACTCTATACTGGCACATAGCATGGATAAGGAGGACATTGACAAATTTCCAGGAATTTTATATAATTTCTGAAAACATAACATTTTACCCATACAAATATAACACAGGGAAGGTCAGATATCTCTTTTTATTTGTATCTTTTGTAAGGTTTTCCTTATAAAAAATACATGCTACTTTACTTGTGAAACATGTCCTACTCTTCTTGCATGCTTTCCATAGAGTTGTTTCTAGTTATTCTATTGCTTCTAGTAGTTTTATTTACACATATTGATTATAATTTTAATACTTAGTAATCTTTTATTTTCCAGAGAAAACTAACAAGTAAACAGTTATAAACTGTCATATATTAGCATTCCATAGTAGGTTAGAAAATGTGTGAGTATACCATCTCCCAACATCTACATGGATGTGTTTCCTCATCATACAATTTCTCATTGTGGTAGACAAAAACATGTTTATTAATGGTCCAAAATATCTTTAGTCTCTCTAGAAGCGAAAATTATATAAACTTGAATTATTTATGTTCAGTAGTTAATGTTTTAGTATTGTATCTTATTTATAAATGGTCTAGATATTTAATGCAAATCTTTTACTTAGCTTAACTTTAAGGTTAAAAATTACCAAAAGTATTTTGGAAACTACTATTAAGCAGATTTACAGTAAACAAATTATTTTTGCAATAATGTTTTTTCGCTTTTCACAAGATGGCACCGAAAGTGAAGAAGGAAGTTCCTGCCCCTCCTAAAGCCAAAGCCAAAGCCAAAGCCAAAGCCTTAAAGACCAAGAAGGCAGTGTTGAAAGGTGTCCACAGCAACACATAGAAAAGAAGATCCACATGTCACTCACCTTGAGGTGGCCCAAGACACTGCGACTCCGGAGGCAGCCTAAATATCCTCAGCAGATCACCCCCAGGAGAAACAAGCTTGACCACTATGCTATCATCAAGTTTCCGCTGACCACTGAGTCGGCCATGAAGAAGATAGAAGAAAACAACATACTTGTGTTCATTGTGGATGTTGAAGCCAACAAGCACCAGATCAAACAGGCTTTGAAGAAGCTCTGGGACATGGATGTGGCCACAGTCAACATCCTGATTCGACCTGATAAAGAGAAGAAGGCATATGTTCGACTGGCTCCTGATTATGATGCTTTGGATGTTGCAACAAAATCAGGATCATCTAAACCGAGTCCAGCTGGCTAACTCTAAATATATATATATATCTTTTCACCATAAAAAAGAAATAATGTTTTTCATAAGAATGACAACTTAATTAGAATCAAATTTATAAGCTTTAAGATTTTACATTTCTAGTAAGTATAATATTAGCTTATTTGAGTAGAACTCAAGCAGAATAGGAATTTATGTTTGTTTTATATTCAATAGTGGTAACTTTGAAGACATGGTTGTTTTATTACACCAAAAATATTATATTAACCTTATTTAACTAAGTTTTATCCAAATCGTGTTAACTTAAAAAACATTTGATCAGTTCCTATATTTCTAGGAGTTTGGTGAATATTTATTTATAAATGCTTATGTTTTTCCAAGCCAAGTTAGAATAGAACACTTTTAAAGAATTTTATAAATGAATTTTGCAACGCTAACCTGAGTTAAGAAAATATCACATATACATAACACACATTAATAGACATACAAACACAAATAGAGATTTCATAGCTTTCATCCCGAAATTTCAGCCATGAATCAGGCATAAATATTCTGATGGTTAATTTT
>NW_022166962.1:0-1335 GCF_008728515.1 Papio anubis | reverse complement strand
CGCCATTCTCCTGCCTCAGCCTCCCAAGTAACTGGGACTACAGGCGCTCGCCATCTCGCCCGGCTAGTTTTTTTTTTGTATTTTTTAGTAGAGACGGGGTTTCACCATGTTCGCCAGGATGGTCTCGATCTTCTGACCTCGTGATCCACCCGTCTCGGCCTCCCAAAGTGCTGGGATTACAGGCTTGAGCCACCGCGCCCGGCCGAGAATAACTTTCTACACGTGGACACGCATGCGTCTTCTGGGCTCTTTAAAAGTTTGTGATGACAGGAGGCTGACAGGTGCACAGCAGGCTACATGGAATTGCCACTCTGAGCAGTGCACTGTCGGCCTCAAGTCACCCCTCCCTCGACACCTGCTCACCCACCCCCTCTCCTGTTCCTCATCCCCAGGGCAGGAAGCAGTCCCATCTAAAGCTTCTGTCTTCCCATGTGGCCTCTGTGGTCCTTCTGGCACCCCTGGCCCCCTCAACCACCTTATTTGTCATCAAACATCTCCACCACCCTCAGGCTCTTAGGACAGATGAACAAATGTCCCGTGCAGCGCACAACCCAGTTAGCCACAGACTAAGCCTCCTTTTGCAACCCTGCCCACCAGCTTTGCTAACAACTCTTTTTTCTCTCCTTTTGAAGCAGTGGCAAAGATACGGATGCAGCTTATTTTCAGATGCAAATCAATGCATCTCTACTGCTGCAGGCTGGGTTGCCGGGCCTAGCTTTGCCGGACTGCGTCTGCTTATTGTCTAAATACAGGCTGGGGCCTACCCTGGTCTGGGGGTCCACCCTAGTGGTGCCAGGTGATTGGTGCGGTTTTGTGGAGCCCCTCTGCGCACTGGGCTTCGATCCAGGCCCTGGGGGATGAGACAAGAGAAATAAAGAACAGAATCTCTGTTCCATGTTTTGCCTCGTACTGAGGGCTTCTGAATATCTCTTACAGTGGACTTCTGCCACAACCTGCACAGTTTTTTGTTTTGTTTTGTTTTGTTTTGTTTGTTTGTTTGTTTGTTTTTTGAGACAGAGTCTTGCTCTGTCGCCAGGCTGGAGTGCAGTGGTGCAATCTTGGCTCACTGCAACTTCTGCCTCCCAGGTTCAAGCGATTCTACTGCCTCAGCCTCCCAAGTAGCTGGGATTACAGGCACCCACCACCGCACCTGGCTAACTTTTGTATTTTTAGTAGAAACGGGGTTTCACCATCTTGGCCAGGCTGGTCTCAAACTCCTGACCTCATGATCCACCCACCTGAGCCTCCCAAAGTGCTGGGATTACAGGCACGAGCCATCGTGCCCGGACCTTGTTTTTTTTTTTTTTAGACTCGGTCTCACTCTGTCACCCAGGC
>NW_022166961.1:0-1335 GCF_008728515.1 Papio anubis | reverse complement strand
GTGTGGCCAAAGTGAGCAGCAATATGTTGCCAGAACAAAAATACAGTGCAACCAGCCCAGCTGGTAGGGAGAAGGAGGCCTGCCTAGCAGGACCATCCACCCCTGTCCTGGCCCCAAGCCCAGACTGCCTGCCTGTACTGGACATTGCCTGGTCCAGGAGGCCTGGGCATGACGGTCAGGTGGTGTGTCCCTGGGTTCCAGACATTGGTGGTCCCTTGGGAGCTAAGCATCCTCTGGGCAGGAGGAGGACTCACAGTCCACTGTTTGCATCTGCCCCTGGGGGTGTGACCCCACCCAGCTTCTCAGCCCACACGGGGACATGGCCAGGGCTCCTCCCCTGCCCTGTGGCTCCAGCTCTGAACAGCTCACTGGTGACTCTGACAGCTTCCTCCCCAAAGCTTGGGTCCTCATCTGTGGGAATGAGGTGTCCCAGGCCCCCTGCAGGCAGGAACCCACCCCCAGCTCCTCTGGTGGGCCCTCCTGGGCTTTCTTCCCTACTGGCTTGTGAGACCCGGTTGGCCAAACTTGGTGTCCTATTTTTATTTTGACCTTTTTCTTAGTGTGTGTTTTCTGTAACTACTGCTGTGTAGATCTTCTATTTGAGTTTTAGGTAGAGAATCTTGCCCACCCAGAGGTCCCCCACCCCAGAAAGCCTCCACTTCGCCCCCCCACCCCCACCCCGGGCTAGTCCTGCCTGTGCTCTACTTGGTGTGAATGTTACGTGTGATTGATCCACATGGCTGCTTGACCCTGCATCTCCTTCCCCCTTGTTGCTGAGGCCAGTTCTGTCCTCTCTTTCTCCACCTGAACTGCACTTGAAGCCAAGATGAAGAATTAGAAGTGGTTGCTATGAATGACCCTTCTGCAGCGAACCCGCTATGAGGAGGCTGCCCTGGCCCAGCCTGTCATTTCCTTCTCTAAGCTCATTCCAGAGGTCGGCCAGGGGCAGCCCGTACCTGCCTGCTCTTGCGGCCTGTGAATCAAGAATGGATCTTACATTTCCAAAAGGTTGAACAAATAAAAAAATAACGCTGCATGACACTGAGAAGGTTCCATGTCCATAAGTAAAGTTTGATGTGGGTGCAGTCATGCCCATCTCTTCACAGGCCACCTGCAGAAGGCTGCTGTGGTGTAGCCATGGCAGAGTTGCATTCTTGAGGCAAAGATCAGTTGGCAAAGCTGAAAATATTGACTCCTGGCTCTTTAGGGAAACAGTTTCCAGTCCCTGGTTTGAGGGCTGTGTGGCAGAACCCCAGGATCTTGGTCAGCTTGTTCCTCACTCAGGGCCTGCTGTGGCCTTCGCTAGTATGTCTGCAAAGTCTGCGTGCTATGGTG
>NW_022166960.1:0-1335 GCF_008728515.1 Papio anubis | reverse complement strand
GCAGTGAGCCGAGATCACACCACTGCACTCCAACCTGGGCAACAAGAGTGAGACTCCCTAGGCCGGGCGCAGTGGCTCAAGCCTGTAATCCCAGCACTTTGGGAGGCCGAGACGGGTGGATCACGAAGTCAGGCGATCGAAACCATCCTGGCTAACAAGGTGAAACCCCGTCTCTACTAAAAAAAATACAAAAAATTAGCTGGGCGAGGTGGCGGCGCCTGTGGTCCCAGCTACTGGGGAGGCTGAGGCAGGAGAATGGCGTGAACCCGGGAGGCGGAGCTTGCAGTGAGCTGAGATCTGGCCACTGCACTCCAGCCTGGGCGACAGAGCGAGACTCCGTCTCAAATAAAAAAAAAAAAAAAAAAAAAAAAAGAGTGAGACTCCCTCTCAAAAATAAATAAATAAACAAATGAAAATTAAAAGGAAGGAAAGAAATTGATAGTGTACATAATACCAACGTTTTGGAACGTGACGTGGTGAAACAGTGGCTGTTGGTGAGGTCAGCAAGGAGAAAAGATAGAATTACAAGGATTTAAATTGTGCTTAAAATTTTTTTGATTAAACCGCTTCTACTCTGGGCAGAGAGAGTCTACCCTGTGCACTTCTTTTTTGTTTTTTGTTTTGAGACAGGGTCTCACTCTGTCACCCAGGCAGGAGTGTAGTGGCGCAATCTTGGCTCACTGCAGCCTCCGCCTCCCGGGTTCAAGTGATTCTCTTGCCTCAGCCTCCTGAGTAGCTGGACTCCAGACACCTGCCACCATGCTGGTGGCAGCTCAGCTAATTTTTGTTTTGGGGGATTTTGTTGTTGTTGTTGTTTGTTTGTTTTGTAGAGATGGGGTTTCACCATATTGCCTAGGCTGATCTTGAATTCCTGAGCTCAAGTGATTCACATGCCTCAGCCTCCCAAAGTACTGGGATTACAGGCACGAGCCACTGCACCCGGCCCCACTTCTTTCTTGTATAGCTTTCTGTAGGATAGATAGTTTTTTAAAATGAGGGTTTGCAGGTAACCCAAGAGTTTAATAACTGCTTCTTGATCTACCCTTTATAAAAAGTTGGAAGTCTATTCACATGACAGACACAGATTTGCAGTGTAAGATAAGTGTGTGTTTCTTTGTTTTGTTTTTTCAGAAGCCTACAGCACCTGTAGGCTTTTGTATTCCCAGGCAGTCTCCCATCCAAGATACTAAGTGTTTGGGTGAAGGAGAAAGGACAAGATGGAGGAAGGTACTGTTTGGGTGAAGGAAAAAGGACAAGATGGAGGAAGGTGAACAAGAAGGCATAATCCATGTTGCTTCCGGGTTCTTCCTCACCAACTTTCCCGTGCACGGGAAA
>NW_022166959.1:0-1335 GCF_008728515.1 Papio anubis | reverse complement strand
TCTGGTACTGGTACATTTAGTTCATCATAGAAAGTTTGAAACACTGGCTCAGGAGAGCGTTTGTAAACTTCTCCTTGAGCCAAGATATTTACTGGAGGATCCAGTCCGGGCCCATTGATTCCTAAGGTCATACACACCCCTTTTTTCCAGTGAGGATCAAGGGGATTGGTTATTACTAGCTCTAAGGGGTTACATTGTCCCGTAGTACAAGAAGGGCCATTTTTTTCTTTCTGAAGGTGGACTGGATCCTTTTCATTTTTTTTTTTTTAATCCAAGTGGCCTAAATGACACAAGACCAGTATTTACATTTATTTCTACACAGTCCTAATTTGTGACAGATGTACTTATTTTCTGCCATATAGCCTATTTTCTAATTAAGAGAACTACACCTTATTCCTAATTTATTACTATTAATGACAGCACAGGCATCAAATTTTAAGGTGACTTGTTTGGGCACCCCTTTTTCTTCTGTTTTGGCTAACACTTTGCTCGTATCATTTATGAGCCCTCACCAGTCCTCAGTCCTTAATCTTATTTTAAAAACTGTGGTCATGGGAGGCTCAGATGGGGAATAACACACATCAGATTGGTCATTTCCTGGGCTACATACCTTGTATAGAATAACATTATACAAACAAGTTCTTTTTAGAGTTCCAGTACACTTATAACCATAAAATATTAGGACCGTAGCAACCTTTTGTCCTACCTCAGTGTCTTGATGTATACACTGGGAACAGTCCTCAGTCTGAGGAAGGTCAGTTGAAGTCCTTACTGTAAAAGTCCAAATTTTAAGGAAAATGAGTCCCACCATGAGTTTCCTCATGCTTTGGCCATGCATGGAGCAGTCAGCTTCCGGGTGTGACTGGAGCAGGCTTGTCTTCTTCAGAGTCACTTTGCAGGGGTTGGCAAAGCTGCTCCCATCCACATACCGCTCGCAGTCTACTGATGTTTAAGGATGGTCTCAGAGGTTGGGCCTGCTAGAATAAACTGAGTCCAAAATGTCTGCACAGTTATGTTCAACTGAGCTCTCTGATATCAGGAGCAAGGTGGTGGGGTTTACGGTGTTGCAAACTTCAGTGGTTATGTGGGGATTTTCACATAGTGAGCTTTGGTACTTGGTTAATCTAGCATTTGTTAACCAGTGAGGTCCTTTGGTATTTATTAAAGTTACCACAGCATGGGGGGCCTTTATATTCAGGTTTGCCTAAGGGTTAGTTTTTCTGCTTGTTGTGCTACTAGGCCCTTAGACCTGGGGACCAGCCTTTGGAAACCCTGTCTAGTTGTTTTGAGAGATAGGCCACTGGCCTTGGCCAGGGCCCCACAGTCTGGGTTAAA
>NW_022166958.1:0-1336 GCF_008728515.1 Papio anubis | reverse complement strand
TCTGCACATCTGCATGTCTGGTCACCAGCTGTGTGTTCCCTGCTTGCAAAGGGACTGCATACCTGCACTGGCCTAGGCAAATTACCAGACTTCTCTGCTCTCCCCTGGACTGCAACTCTACATTCTCCAGTAGGGTGTGCACCTCAGTTGAGGAAATGGCAGTGGCCTTCCTTCCAAGTATGTCCTTTCTTGGATAATCTCCTTCAGCTCTAGGAAACTGAATTTTGTCTTATATCTTTTATTTTTTTTTAAAGGAGTTTTGTTCTTATTGCACAGGCTGGAGTGCAATGGTACGATCTTGGCTCACTGCAACCTCCACCTCCCCAGGTCAAGCGATTCTTCTGCTCAGCTGGGATTACAGGTGACTACCACTATGCCCAGCCATTTTTTCTTCATATTTTTAAGAGATGGGGTTTCAGCATATTGACCAGACTGGTCTCGAGCTGCTGACCTCAGGCGATCCACCCACCTCAGCCTCCCAAAGTGCTGGGATTACACGCATGACACACCGCACCCAGCCTATAGCTTGATATTCTTTGTATTATCCTTTCCTTGTAAAAAAAAAAAACCAAAAACAAAAAGTGTGATTTTTATCTTCTGATAGGACCCAGACTGATACACTTGATAGACATCACTTAGGGCTGGGTATGGTGGCTCACGCCTGTAATCCCAGAACGTTGGGAGGCTGAGGCGGACAGATCGCGGACAGATCACATGAGGCCAGAAGTTCAAGACCAGCCTAGTCAACATAGTGAAACCTCATCTCTACTAAAAGTACAAAAATTAGCTGGGTGTGGTGGTCTACACCTGTAGTCTCAGCTACTTGGGAGACTAAGCCAAGAGAATCGCTTGAACCTGGGAGGCGGAGGTTCCAGTGAGCTGAGATCACACCATTGCACTCCATCCTGGGTAACAAGAGCGAAGCTCCGTCCCAAAAAAAAAAAAGAAAAAAAATGCATAACAAGAGAGGCAAAAATGCAAGAGAGGCAAAAATGCATATAACAAGAGAGGCAAGGCTTTTAGGTAGGTAGGGCAGTCTTAAAAAAACTAGTTATCAGTGGGAACAAAACAAATAATTTATCAAGTATGAAAAGCAATGCACGAAAGTTTTTTCATTTAATCTACATAATAAACACATACGGCTCTTCTCTTACGTATAAGACTCTAAGAACAGAGTCTCATATGAGTATAAGGGTCTCATACAAGTCACAACAGGCACTGAGTAGCCAAGTCAGGATTTAAAGCTGATTTTGTGGTCACAGGAAGGACAAAAAGTAATAAGCCCATAATTTCATGTACATTCAGAATTTTTATTTTAAAACAAAGAATCAGAGTA
>NW_022166957.1:0-1336 GCF_008728515.1 Papio anubis | reverse complement strand
AACCTGCACGTTATGCACATGTACCCTACAACTTACAGTATAATAATAATAAATAAATTTAAAAAAAAAGGACATCTGCATAAAATCATTTATAGCAGGAAGATTTACAATTCCAAAATGTTGTAAACAACTTAAATGCCCCAATATAAAAGAATAGTTGAAAAAGATGTGCTCCATCCACATATTGGAGTGCTATCCAACTTTAAAATAAGGAATAATATTTTCAGGAGCTGAATGGAGTGATTTCCAGCTTATATTAATAAGAAAATAAAAATAAATGTGCAAAGGAATATATATATATATAAAATATGTATTATATATAGTACTCTTTTGTGTAAACAAGAAGAGAAAATACATATGTACAGATATGCACACACAAGGACAATAAATAAAAAACTAATGAGATCAATTACCTAGAGGGGTGAGGGGCTGGAATTTGGTGGAACAGGGTGGAAGCAGTAGAGAAAGAACAGGGGGCAAATATGTGGCACCTCTCAGAATATACATTGGGGCACACTCCTATCTTTTGAAACTATTTGAATTATCCGTTGTATACTACATATACTAGAGTTTGTTTGAGTCTTTCCTTCAAATCTCACACTGAAATGTAATCCCCAATGTTGGAAGTGGGGCTTAATGGGAGGCGTTTGGGCCATGTGGGTGGACCTCTCATGAATAGATTAATGTCCTCCCTATTGAGTGGGGGGTGTTGAGTGAGTAAGGTCTGCCTCTGTAGTTTCCATGACAGCTTGTTGTTAAGAAGAACCTGGTACCTGCTCCCCTTTCTCTCTTGTTTCCTCTCTGCCCAAACTGGCTTCCCTTTGCCACATACCAGATTTTGAACTTTCCAGACAACAAAATCACAAACCAAATAAACCCATTATTCCTTATAAATTACCCAGCCTCAGGTATCCCTGTATAGAACTACAAATGGACTAAGATAATATACTCAAAAATAAGATAAATAAATAAAATTAACTAAAATAAGAGGTTGGGGACCTAGTCAAGTAACTTTGAGCATGTATTTATTTGGGTTAATGCTCTTAGATGAAAGAGAAAAGCAACTTTAAAAAATATTAAATCAGAATTGGTAAACTTTTGTCTTCTTTTCTTTCACCTTTTCGGCTGTTTTTTGTAATATTTTTGCCACTAAATTGGGTAAGCTACTTTGTATGAACTTTATGTTTGAGAAAATAAAATAATCCAGTTCTTTCACATTTATTCTCTGAATAATTTATTCGATACACATACATTTGTTGAATATCTAATAAATAGTAGCTACCAGGTTATACAAATATAACCAAACAAAAATTAAGGAACAGCAAATGTATTTAGT
>NW_022166956.1:0-1336 GCF_008728515.1 Papio anubis | reverse complement strand
GGTGCTAGGGATAAAAAACAACACATCAGGTACAATGTACACTACTCGGGTGGCAGGCACACTAAAATCTCAGAAATAAAAATGTTGAATGCTATTGAAATAAGAATTTAAGAATATTAAAAAGTCAGCCTGGCCAACATGGTGAAACCCCATCTCTACTAAAAATACAAAAATTACGCAGTCATGGTGGCACACGCTTTGTTGTCCCAGCTACTCAGGAGGCTGAGGCTGGAGAACGGCTTGAACCCAGGAGGCGGAGCTTGCAGTGAGCCGAGATCGCACCACTGCACTCCAGCCTGGGAGACAGGCCGAGACTCCGTCTCAAAAAAAAAAAAAAAATATATATATATATATATATATATATGTGTGTGTGTGTATATATATGTGTATATATATGTGTATATATGTATATATGTGTGTATATATATAAAAAAAGACTTTGCATGCATGGAATCATATTTTGTACATGCTTTTGTGTGTTACTCCTTGGTCTCATCATTATGTTCATACATGGTGAACATGAGATACATACATGTTGTTGAATGAAGCAGCAGCTTCCTCTTTCTTGTTCCATTGTAAGAATATGCTACAATGGCCGGGCGCAGTGGCTCACACCTGTCATCCCAGCACTTTGGGAGGCCCAGGTGGGCAGATCCACCTGAGGTCAGGAGTTTGAGACCAGCCTGGCCAACATGGCGAAACACCATCTCTACTAAAAATACAAAAAATTAGCCGGGGCCGGGCACAGTGACTCACATCTGTAATTCCAGCACTTTGGGAGGCCGAGGCGGGCGGATCATGAGGTCGGGAGATCGAGACCATCCTGGCTAACACAGTGAAACCCCATCTCTACTAAAAATACAAAACATTAGCCAAGCGTGGTGGCGGGCACCTGTAATCCCAGCTACTCGGGAGGCTGAGGCAGGAGAATCGCTTGAATTCAGAAGGCGGAGGTTGCAGTGAGCCGAGATCCCGCCACTGCACTCCAGCCTGGGCGACAGAGTGAGACTCTGTCTCAAAAAAAAGAGAAAAAAGAGTATGCCACAGTGCATTTGCTCATTTCTCCTGCTGGTGGACACTTCGGTCCTTCCAGCGCCACTGCGAACAGTGTTGTGATGAACATTCCTGCACACACGCATCTTTCTAGAACATTCACCCAGGAGTGGAGCTGCTGGGTTATGGAGTGTGAGTAAGTCCATTGCTGGTGCCGAGGTTTCCTTGGTGTTTCTACAACTTCCATTCCCACCAGCACATATGAGCGAATTATTTGTTTCAAATCTCTGCCAACACTAAGTATTCATGAGACTCATCTTTTTACAAGTGTAAATCAGATCAT
>NW_022166955.1:0-1336 GCF_008728515.1 Papio anubis | reverse complement strand
AAAGTGGCTGAAGTGGCCAAGACAAAATCTGAAACAGAGACAGAAGGACCCGAAGAGAAATTTCTGGTTGCCATGATTACTCAAGTCCTTCTCTCTTCCGCGTCAATTCCCACCACTCAGCAATGACCCAATGATACTTTCCTATTCAACATTGCCTACTCCCTCAACAACATAAGCTCCTCCCCATCCTTATCCCACCTCTCCATCATTCTCTAACTTGGCTGATTACCACTCCCCTCCACCCTAAAGCCTGCTTACAATTTCACCTTTCTCTCAATCTCCTAGCTTACATCCAGTCAAAGGAGCTCTCAAGATCTGACCTCATGCAGTCTCTTTGCCTGATCATTGCTCTGTCCTTTTGTCTATGTCTTTATTCTGGCTGAGTTGAGAGCAAAGAGTCAGAATTGGGGCCAGGATGGCATAGGGCCAGGAAATCAAGCTGTGTGAGAAATAGAGAAGGGTCAGGGGACAGCAGAAGAAGAGTCAAAGAAAGGGCCTGAAGGATGGGGACAGCCTGGGAGACACAGGCAGAGGGAACTGTGGGAGTCTTGAGAGTGCAACTAAGACCCTTTGGTGCAATTGTTGGCTTGCTTTCTTTCTTTCTTTCTTTCTTTCTTTCTTTCTTTCTTTCTTTCTTTCTTTCTTTCTTTCTTTTTCTTTCTTTCTTTCTTTCTCTTTCCTTTCTTTCTCTTACTTTCTCTCTCTTTTCTTTCTCTCTCTCTGTCTCTCTTTCTCTCTCACTCAGTCACCCAGGTTGGAGTGCAATGGCACAATCACAGCTCGCTGCAACCTCAGCCTCCCAGGTTCAAGCGATTAGCTTGCCTCAGCCTCCAGAGTACCTGGGACTACAGGCATGCACCACCACGGCTGGCTAATATTTTTATTTTTATTTTTATTTTTATTTTTAGTAGAGATGGGGTTTCACCATGTTGGCCAGGCTGGTCTCGAACTCCTGGCCTCAAGTGATCCACCCACCTTGGCTTCCCAAAGTGTTGGGATTACAGGGGTGAGCCACCACACCCAGCCCAATTGTTGGTTTTCTGTATGTACTGAATAATGCTAAGAAGCAGAGATGGTTCCAGGGTGAGAAAATGGGGCTAAGGGAGGGAGAAGATAGAGTAAGAGCTTTGTGAAGGTTTGAGGCAAGGGGCCATAGATTTGGGGCTAGGACAGACATCTAAGGCTAGGTAGGAAGCTGGGTGCTTGCTTGCTAGAGATCACATAGACTCTTGGCCAACTGAGACAAAGCCAACATCAGAGGATCACATCAGGATTGTAAGACTTTCAGGATATCCAGTCCCTGCTCTCATTTCTGGACAGAGGTTGTCCCTGGATA
>NW_022166954.1:42263-43065 GCF_008728515.1 Papio anubis | reverse complement strand
ATATAGTCTTCAAAGGGATCCGAAATATCAGTTCTCAGATTCCACAGAAATAAGGCTAGGAAACAGATCCAGGAAATACAGATGTAACTGTGTGAGTGGAAGTCGCACATCACAAAGCAGTTTCTCAGAAAGCTTCTTTCCAGTTTTTCTCTGAGGATATTTTCTTTTTCACCATAGCCCTCTATCATCTTCGAAATATCACTTTGAAAACTACAGAAAAACAGGCTTAGCGAACGGCTTCTTGAGAGGAAAGCTGTAACTCTGTGAGATGAATTAACAGAACACTAAGCAGTTTCTCAGAAAGCTGCTTTCCAGATTTTATCTCAGAATGTTTCTTTTTTCACCCAAGCCCTCTATTGGCATCGAAATATCACTTTGCAAATTCTACAAGAACAGGCTTAGCGAAAGGCTTCCTGAGGGGAAAGCTGTAACTCTGTGAGATGATTTCGCAGACATAAAGAAGTTTCTCAGAGAGCTTCTTTCTCTTTGTTATCCGTGGATATTCCCTTTGGCCCCATAGTCTTCAAAGGGATCCGAATTATCAGTTCTCAGATTGCACAGAAATAAGGCTAGCGAACATATCCACTAAATTCAGATGTAACTCTGTGAGTGGAAGTCACACATCACAAAGCAGTTTCTCAGAAAGCTTCTTTCCAGTTTTTCTCTGAGGATATTTACTTTTTCACCCTAGCCCTCTAGGGGCATCGAAATATCACTTTGAAAATTCCACAAGAACAGGCTTAGCGAAAGGCTTCTTGAGGGGAAAGCTGTAACTCTGTGAGATGATTTCACAGAACACAAT
>NW_022166954.1:14786-41937 GCF_008728515.1 Papio anubis | reverse complement strand
TACGCTTCATGCATTGCTTCAGATTCCACAGAAATAAGGCTAGCAAAGAGATCCACGAACATGATGTAACTCAGTGAGTGGAAGCCACGCATCACAGAGTCAAGCCAAGGCTTCTTTCCAGATTTCATCTGAGGATATTTCTTTTTCACACTAGCCGCCCAGGGTGTCTCCAAATATCACTTTGCCAACTCCACAAGAACCCCTTGAAGCAAAGCTTCAGGGAAAGCTGTAACTCTGTGAGATGATTTCACATGAACACAAAGAAGTTTCTCAGAAAGTTTCTTTCATTATATTTTAGAGGATACTTCCTTTGGCCCTATAGTGTTCCAAGGATCCGGAAATATCTGTTCTCAGATTCCACAGAAATAAGCAAGGCAAAGAGATCCACAAAATTCAGATGTTACTCTGTGAGAAGAATTAACAGAAAACTAAGCAGTTTCTCAGAAAGCTTCTTTCCAGATTTCATCTGAGGATATTTTCACCATAGCCCTCTATGGGCTTCCAAATATCACTTTCTTACAATTCCGGCCAGATCTGTCTTAGGGAAATGCTTCTTGAGGGGAAAGCTGTAACCTGTGAGATGATTTCAGGAACAGAAAGAAGTTTTGCTTTTTTCTTTTGTTATCGGAGGATATTTCGCTTATAGACTTCAAAGGGGATCCACATCTACCTCAGATTCCACAGATATATGGATAGCAAAGAGATCCACGGAATACAGATGTTCCTTGAGTAAATCACACATCACAGAGCAGTTTCTCAGAAAGCTTTCCAGATTTCATCTGAGGATAGTTCCTTTTCACCAAAGTCCTCTATGGCTTCCAATATCACTTTGCCAATTCCACAAGAATTGTCTAAGCGAAAGGCTTTTGAGGGAAAGCTGTAACTCTGTGAGATGATTTCAAAGAACACAAAGAAGTCTCTCAGAGTTTCTCTTTGTTATCGGAGGAGTATTGCCTTTGGCCCTATATAGTCTCAAAGAGAGATCCTAAATATCTTCTGAGATTCCACAGAAGCCAAGGCTACCAAAGAGATCCAAGAACAGGATGTACCCTGTGGAGAAGCACCAACAGAACACTCAAGCAGTTTCAGAAAGTTTTCCAGATTTCATCTGGAGGATACTTTTTTCACCATATAGCCCTCATTGGGGCTTCCAATATCACTTACAATTCCACAGGAACTGTCTTGAAATAAAGGCTCTTGAGGGGGAGAAAGCTGCAACTCTGTGACATGATTTCACAGAACACAAAGAAGTTTCTCAGAAAGCTTCTTTCTCTTTGTTAATGGAGGATACCTTGGCCCTATAGTCTTCAAAGTGGTCCGAGACATCTGTTCTTGATTCCATAGAAACAAGGCTTCAAAAGACATCCACAAAATACAGATGTAACTCTGTGAGATGATAATAGAACACTAGGCAGTTTCAAAGCTTCTTTTCCTGATTTCCCATCTGAGGATATTTCCTTTTTCCTCACAGCCCCCAATGAGCTTCCAAATATCACTTTTCCAATTCCACAACAATAACTGTCTTAGCGAAAGGCTTCTTGAGGTGAAAGCTGTAACCTGTGACATGACTTCACAGAACACAAAGAACTTTCTCAAAGCTTCTTTCTCTTGTTATTAGAGGATATTTCCTTTGGCCTTACAATCTTCAAAGGATCCTAAACATCTTTTCTCAGATTCTACCGAAGTAAAGCCAGCAAAACATCCACACGAAATACAAATGTACCTCTGTCAGATGAATTACCCACAGAATTGAGCAGTTTCTCGTGAAAATCTCCTTCCAGATTTCATCTGAGCATATTTTCTTCTACTCATAGCCCTCCATCGGTTTCAACATCACTTTGCCAATTCCACAAGAACTGTCCTAGCAAAAAAGGGTCTTGAGGGAAAGCTGTAACTTCAGACATGAGTTTCTTTTACAGAAGAAAAAAGAAGTGTCTCAGAAAGCTTTTCTCTATTATCGAGGATATTTCATTTGGCCCTATAGACTTCAAAGGGATCCTAAAATATCTGTTCTCAGATTCCACAGAAATAAGGCTACCACACGAAATACACATGTAACTTCCTCTGTGAGTGGGAAGTCTCACAACACAGAGCATTTTCTAGATTGTTTCTTCCAGATTTCTTCTGACGATATTTCCTTTTTCACCACATAGCCCTATGTAATTTCCAAATACTTGCTACAATTCCACAAGAACTGTCTTTAGCGAAAGGCTTTTGAGGGTGAAAGCTGTAACTCTGTGATGATTCACAGAACACAAATGTTTCTCAGAAATCTTCTTTCTTTGTTATCGAGATTATTTCCTTTAGCCCTCATAGTCTTCAAAGGATCCTGTAAATATCTGTTCTCAGATTCCACGCAGAAGAAAGGCTAGCAAAGAGACCACGAAATGCAGATAACTCTGTGAGATGAATTAACAGAATACTACAGTGTCTCAGTAAGCTTCTTTCTTCCAAATTTCATCTGAGGATATTTCCTTTTTCTAACATAGCCTCCTCCCTCTATGGGTTTCCAACATTTCGCCCGCATTCCACAAGAACTGTCTTATTTTTGGGTCTTATGGAGGGGGAAAGCTGTACTCTCTGAGGCTAAGATACTTTATTGACCACAAAGAAGTTTCTCAGAAAGCTTCTTTCTTTGTTATCGTGGAGGATATTTCCTTGGGTCTCTAGAGTTTTCAAAGGATCAAAATATCTACCTGATTCCACAGAAAGTGCTAGCAAAGAGATCCACGAAATACAGATAAAACGCTGTGGAATGGAAGTCACACATCACAAAGGAGGCTTCAGGAAATCTTCTTCCAGTTTTCCCTGAGGCTTTTTCTTTTCACTCATAGCACTCTATTGGCTTCCAAATATCACTTTGCTAATCTCCACAACAACAGGATTAGCGAAATGTGTTTCTTGAGGGAAAGCTGTAACTCAGTGAGATGAATTAACAGAACACTCATGGGTTTCTCAGAAAGCTTCTTTCCAGATTTCACCCTGAGGATATTTCCTTCTTTTCACCATAGCCCCATATGGGCTTCCCAACATCACTTCCTTGCTAATTCCACAAGAACTGTCTTGGCGAAGACTTCTGAGGGGAAAGCTGTAATTTGTGAGATGATTTCCTCACAGAACACAAAGAAGTTTGTCAGAAAGCTTTTCTCTTTGTTATCGGAGAATATTTCCTTTGGACCTATAGTTCTCAAACGATCCGAAATATCTGTTCTCAGATTCCACAGAATAAGGCTAGAAAAGAGATCCACGAAATACAGATGTAACTCTGTGAGTGGAACTCACACATCACAAAGCAGTTTCTCAGAATCTCTTTCCAGTTTTTCACTGAGGATATTTCTTTTTCACCATAGCCCCCAGCTCTCAACATTACTTTTAAGGAATCTACACAAGAATAGTATTTGTAGAGCGGCTTCTTGAGGGGGCTGTGTAACTCTGTGAGGGTGAATTAAGAGAATTAAGCAGTTTTTCAGAAAGTTTTCCAGATTTCATCTCGAGGATATTTCCTTTTTCAACATTGCCCCCATTGGCTTCCAAATACTTGCCAATTCCACAAGAACCTGGTTCCGAAGGAAGGCTTTTGAGGGAAAGCTTAAACGCTTGAGATGATTTCACAGAACACAATGAAGTTTCTCAGAAAGCTTTTTCTTTCTTATCGAGGATATTTCCGCCCTATAGTCTTCAAAGGGATCTGAATTGTTTTCAGATTCCGCCACAGAAATAAGCAGCTAAGAGATCCAGCTAAATACAGATGTAACTCTGTGAGTGGGAAGTCACACATCACAAAGCAGTTTCTCAGAAAGCTTCTTTCCAGTTTTTCCTCTGAGGATATTTTCTTTCACCATAGCCCCTCTATAGGCTTCCAAATACTTTGCGAATTCCACAAAACAGGTTTAGCTGAAATGCTTCTTCTTGTAAGCTGTAACTCTGTGAGATGAATTAACAGAACACGAAGCAGTTTCTCCTGCTTCTGTCCAGATTTCATATGAGGATATTTCCTTTTCACCACATTGTCCTCTTAGGGGTTCCAAATACTTTGCCACCTTAATAAGAACTGTCTTAGCGAAAGGCCTCTGAGGAGAAAGCCGTAACCTAAGTGAGATGATTTCACAGAACACAAAGAAGTTTCTCACAAGGCTTCTTACTCTTGTTATCGGAGAATATTTCCTTTGTTGTCTTCAAAGGATCCGAAATATCTGTTCTCAGATTCCAGAGAAAGTTAGCTGGGCTAGCAAAGAGATCCACAGAAATACAGATGTAATTTGTGAGTGGAAGCTTCATCACATAGCAGTCTCTCAGTGATCTTTCAATTTTCTAAGGGATATTTTCTTTCACAGTAGCTTTCTAAGGACTTGCATAAATATCACTTTAGAGTTCCACAAGAACAGGCTTTAGCGAGTGGCTTCTGAGGGAAAAGCTGTAACCTGTGAATGAATTAACAGAACACTAAGGAGTTTCTCAGAAAGTTTTCTGAGTTTTCATCTGAGGGTATTTCCTTTTTCACCATAGCCCTCTATGGGCCTCCAAAATATCACTTTTGCCCATTCCACAAGAACTGTCTTAGCGAAAGGCTTCTTGAGGGGAAAGCTGTAACCCCTGTGAGTTGATTTCACAGAACACAAAGAAGTTTCTCAGAAAGCTTCTTTCTCTTATCGTGAGGATATTTTGGCCTATAGTCTGTAAAGGATCCAGTCTGGTTCTCAGATTCCATTGGCAGCGTATAGCTAGCAAAGAGATTCACGAAATACAGATGTAACTCTGTAAGTGGAAGTCGCCACATCACAAAGCTTTTTCAGAAAAGTTTTCGAGTTTTGATCTGGAGGATATTTCCTTTTCAATCGTGAGCTACTCCATGGGCTTCCAGATATCACTTTGCAGATTCCAGAAGAACTGTCTTAAAGGAAAGGCTTTGAAAGAAAAGCTGTAACTCTGTGAGATGATTTCACAGAACACAAAGAAGTTTCTCAGAAAGCTTTCTCTTTGTTATCGTAGGATATTTCCTTTGGTCTATAAATTAAAGGATCCAAATATCTGTTCTCAGATTCCACAGATATAAGGCTAGCAAAGAGATCCACCTAAATACAGAAGTAACTCTTGAGTGGGAAGTCACACATCACAAGTTAGTTTCTCAGAATGCTCTTTTCCATTTTTTCTATGAGGATATTTTGTTTTTCACCAGCCCTCTAGGGGTTTGTAAATATCACTTTGCATATTCCACAAGAACAGGCTTAGCGAGTGGCTTCTTGAGGGAGCTGTAACTCTGTGAGATGAATTAACAGAAAACTAAGAAAGCCTCTTTCCAGATTTCAGCATCCGAGGATATTTCCTTCTTTTCACCATAGCCCTCTAAGGGCTTCCAAATACTACTTCGCCATTCCACAAGCAAACCCTCTTAGCGAAAGATTTCTTTTGAGGGGGAAAGCTGTAACTCTGCAGATGATTTCACAGGAACAAAGATGTTTCTCAGAAATCTTCTTTCTTTATCAGAGGATGCTTCCTGGCCCTATAGTCTTCAAAAGGGATCCGGAAATACCCAAGTTCTCAGATTCCACAGGAAGAAGGATAAGAAATTATATCCACGAAAGACAGATGTTACTTCCAGGAAAGTGGAAGTCACATCACAAAGCAGTTTCTTGTAGAAAGCTTCTTTTCCAGTTTTCTCTCTCTCTGTGGATATTTTCTTTTTCACCATAGCCCCTATGGCTTCCAAATATCACATTGCAAATTCCACAAGAACAAATAGCGAACGGCTTCTTGAGGGGAAAGTTGTAACTTGCAGACGAATTACTGTGAACACTAAGCAGTTTCTCTCAGAAATCTTCTTCCAGTTTTTCTCTGTGATATTTTCTTTTTCACCGCAGCCCTCTATGGCTTCCAATTATCACTTTGCAAATTCCACAACAACAGGATTAGCGAAAGGCTTCTTGAAGGGAAACCTGTAATTCTGTGAGATGATATTACAGAACACAAAGAGGTTTCTCAGAAAGCTTCTTTCTCTTTGTTATCGGAGGATATTTCCTTTGGCCCTATAGACTTCAAAGGGATCCGAAATATCAGTTCTCAGTTTCCACAGAAATAAGGCTAGTAAACAGATCCACGAAATACAGATGTAAATCTGTGAGTGGAAGTCACACCTCAAAAAGCAGTTTCTCAAAAAGTTTCTTTAGAGTTTTTCTCTGAGGATATTTTATTTTTCTCCATAGCCCTCTATGGGCTTCCAAATATCACTTTGCAAATTCCACAAGAACAGGCTTAGCGAACGGCTTCTTGAGGGGAAAGCTGTAACTCTGTGATATCATTTCACAGAACACAAAGAAGTTTCTCAGAAAGCTTCTTTCGGGGGCGGAGCAAGATGGCCTAATAGGAACAGCTCCAGTCTCCAACTCCCAGCGCGAGCGACACAGAAAACCGGTGATTTCTGCATTTTCAACTGAGGTACTGGGTTCATCTCACTGGGGACTTCCAGACGATCGGTGCTAGTCAGCTGCTGCAGCACGACCAGCGAGAGCTGAAGCAGGGCGAGGCATCACCTCACCTGGGAAGCGCAAGGGGGAAGGGTATCCCTTTTCCTAGCCAGGGGAACTGAGACACACAACACCTGGAAAATCGGGTAACTCCCACCCGAATATTGCGCTTTAAGCAAACAGGCACACCAGGAGATCATATACCACACCTGGCCGGGAGGGTCCCACGCCCACGGAGCCTCCCTCATTGCTAGCACAGCAGTCTGTGATCTAACGGCAAGGCAGCAGCGAGGCTGGGGAGGGGCGCCCGCCATTGCTGAGGCTTAAGTAGGTAAACAAAGCTGCTGGGAAGCTCCAACTGGGTGGAGCTCACAGCAGCTCAAGGAAACCTGCCTGTCTCTGTAGACTCCACCTCTGGGGACAGGGCACAGCCACACAACAAACAACAACAACAACAACAACAAAAAGCAGCAGAAACCCTCTGCAGACGAAACTAATTTGGTCTGACAACTTTGAAGAGAGCAGTGGATCTCCCACGGAGGTTGAGATCTGAGGGCGGCCAGACCTGCCCAAGGGTCCCTGACCCTGAGTAGCCTAACTGGGAGACATCCCACTTAGGGGCAGTCTGACACCACACCTCACAGGTGGAGCACCCCTGGAGAGGAAGCTTTCCAAAGTAAGAATCAGACAGCTACACTCGCTGTTCAGGAAATATTCTATCTTCTGCAGCCTCTGCCAAGATACTCCAGGCAAACAGGGTCTGGAGGGACCTCAAGCAATCTCCAACAGACCTACAGCTGAGGGTACTGGACTGTTGTGGAAGGGAAAAACTATCAAACAGGAAGGACACTCAGCACCAAAACCCCATCAGTACATAACCATCATCAAAGACCAGAGAGGCAGATAGTAAACCACAAAGATGGGGAAAAAGCAGGCAGAAAAGCTGGAACTTGCCATCTCCCCGGCAAAGGAGCGCCGCAGGCCTGAAACAACAATGGACTGTGCTGGACGGAGAAACACTGACAGGATGAAGAAGGCTTCAGTCCACTGGAATTCTCGGTGAGCTAAAGGAGGACCACGAATTCAGTGCAAAGAAAACTAAAATCTGGAAAAAAAGTAAAGAACTGACTACAGAGTAATTAATGCAGAGAAGGTCATAAACGAAATGTAAGAGATGAAAACCATGATTAACGAAATACGTGACAAATGCACAAGCTTCAGCAACCGACCGATCAACTGGAAGAAAGAGTATATCAGCGATTGAGGATCAAACGAATGAAATGAAGGAGAAGAGAAACGCAAGAAAAGAAGAAAAGAAATGAACAAAGCCTGCAAGAAGTATGGGATTACAAAAAGACCAACCTATCACCTGATGGGTGCCTGAAAGTGAGGGGAAATGGAACCAAGTTGGAAAACACTCTTCAGGATAATATCATCCAGAGAACTTCCCAACCTAGTAGGGCAGGCCAACATTCAAATCCAGGAAATACAGAGAGAACGCACAAAGATACTCCTGAAGAGCAACCTAAGACACATAATCTGATTCACCAAAGTTGAAATGAAGGAAAAATCTTTAAGCAAGCCAGAGAGAAAGGTCGGGTTACTCCGCAAAGGGAAGCCTTCCATCAGGACTCACAGCAGATCTCGCAGAAACTCTACAAGCCAGAAGAGAGTGGGGGCCAACATTCAACATTCTAAAGAAAAGAATTTTAAACCCAGAATTTCATATCCAGCCAAATCCAAGTTTCATAAGTGAAGGAGAAATAAAATCCTTTACAGATACAAATGCTTAGATTTTGTCACCAATTAGGCCTTGCCTTACAAGAGACCCTGAAGGAAGCACTCAACATGGAAAGGAACAACCGTAGCAGCTGCAAAACATGCCAAAATGTAAAGACCATCGAGTATAAAGAAACCGGCATCAACTAATGAGCAAAATAACCAGTTAATACTTCAATGGCAGGATCAAGTTCACACATAACAATATTAACCTTAAAATGTAAATGGACTAAATGTCTAAATAAAAGGTACAGACTGGGCAAAACTGATAAAGGAGTCAAGATTCATCAGTCTAAGTTGTATCTGCAGACCCATCTCACAATTTCAGAGACATACATAGGCTCAAAATAAAGGGATGGAGGAAGATTTACTAAGCAAATGGAGGAACAAAAAAGCAGGGTTGCAATCCTAGTCTCTTGATAAAACAGACTTTAAACCTTCAAAGATCAAAAGAGATGCAAAGAAGGCCATTACATAATGCAAGGGATCAATTCAACAGGAAGAGCTAACTATCCTAAATATATATGTACCCAACAGGAGCACCTATAGGTTTACAAAGCAAGTCCTTTAGAGACTCCATAAAAGAGACTTAGACTCCCATACAATAATAATGGGAGACTTCAACACTACACTGTCAACATTAGGACAGATCAACTAGACAGAAAGCAAACAAGGATATCCAGGTCTGGAACTCATCTCTGCAGCAAGCAGACCTAATAGAAGCATCTATAGAATTTCCACCTAAATCAACAGAATATACATTCTTTCTCAGCACTACATCAAAATTTCTACTCCAAAATTGACCATATAATTGGAAGTAAAGACTCTCAGCAAAATGTACAAGAACAGAGAAATTACAACAAACTGTCTCGCACTTACAGTGCAATCAAACGAGAACTCCAGGACTAAGAAAACTCAATCAAAACCGGCCAACTACATGGAAACTGAACAACCTGCTCCTGAATGACTACTGGGTACATCATGAAATGAAGGTTAGAAATAAAGATGTTCTTTGAAACCAATGAGAACAAAGATAAATATACCAGAATCTCAATACTTTTAAAGCAGTGTGTAGAGGGAAATTTATAGCACTAAATGCCCACAAGAGAAAGCAGGAAAGATCAAAAATTGACACTCTAACATCGCGAATTAAAAGAACTAGAGAAGCAAGAGCAAACACATTCCACAGCTAGCAGAAGGCAAGAAATAACTAAGATCAGAGCAGAACTGAAGGAGATAGAGACAAAAAAACCCTCCAAAAATCAATGAATCCAGGAGCTGGTTTTTGAAAAGATCAACAAATTGACAGACCACTAGCAAGACTAATAAAGAAGAAAAGAGAGAAGAATCAAATCGATCTAAATTAAAAATGATAAAGGGATATCACCACCGACCCCACAGGAAATACAAACTACCATCAGAGAATACTATAAACACCTCTACGCAAATAAACTGGAAAAACCTGGAAGAAATGGATAATTTTCTGAACACTTACACTCTTCCAAGACTAAACCAGGAAGCAGTTGAACTCCCTGAATAGACCAATAGTAGGCCTAAATTGAGGCAATACTAATAGCCTACCAACCAAAAAAAGTCCAGGACCAGATGGATTCATTGTGCTGAATTCCCTACCAGAGGTATAAGGAGGAGTTGGTACCATTCCTCTGAAACTATTCCAATCAATAGAAAAAGAGGGAATCCTCCCCTAACTCATTTTATGAGGCCAACATCATCCTGATACCAAAGCCTGGCAGAGACACAACAAAAAGAGAATTTTAGACCAATATCCCTGATGAACATCGATGCAAAAATCCCCACACAAAAATACTGGCAAACCGGATTCAACAACACATCAAAAGCTTATCCACCATGATCAAGTGGGTCATCCCTGATGCAAGGCTGGTCTAACATTCGCAAAATCAATAAACACAATCCAGCATATAAACAGAACCAAAGACAAGAACCACATGATTATCTCAATAGATGCAGAAAAGGCTTTGACAAATTCAACAGCCCTTCATGCTAAAATGTCAATAAATTCGGTATTGATGGAACGTACCTCAAAAATAATAAGAGCTTATTTATGAAAACCCACAGCCAATATCATCCTGAATGGGCAAAACTGGAAAATTCCCTTTGAAAAACTGGCACAAGATTGTGATTCTCACCACTCCTATTCAACATAGTGTTGGAAGTTCTGGCTAGGGCAATTAGGCAAGAGAAAGAAATCAGGGGTATTCAGTTAGGAAAAGAAGAAGTCAAATTGTCCCTGTTTGCAGATGACATGATTGTATATTTAGAAACCCCATCGCCTCAGCCCAAATCTCCTTAAGCTGATAAGCAACTTCCAGCAAAGTCTCGATACAAAAATTAATGTGCAAAAATCACAAGCATTCTATACACCACAATAACAGACAAACACAGAGCCACACTGTGAATGAACTTCATTCACAATTGCTTCAAAGAGAATCAAATACCTAGGAATCCAACTTACAAGGGATGCAAAGGACCCTCAAGGAGAACTACAAACCACTGCTCTCAGTGAAATAAAGAGGACACAAACCAAATGAACAACATACCATGCTCATGGATAGGAAGAATCAATATCGTGAAAATGGCCATACTGCCCAAGGTAATTTATAGATCTGACGCCATCCCATCGTTACCAATGAGTTTCTTCACAGAATTGGAAAACTGCTATAAAGTTCATGGAACCAAAAGAGCCCGTGATCTCCAAGACAATCCTAAGTCAAAGAACAAAGCTGAGGCATCACACTACCTGACTTCAAACTATACTACAAGGCTACAGTAACCAAAACAGCATGGTACTCTGCAATGAAAACAGATATAGACTAATGGAACAGAACGGAGTCCTCAGAAATAATACCACACATCTACAGCCGTCTGATCTTTGACAAACCTGAGAGAAACAAGAAATGGGGAAGGATTCCTATTTAATAAATGGTGCTGGGAAAAATTGGCTAGCCATAAGTAGAAAGCCGAAACTGATCCTTTCCTTACTCCTTATAATGAAAATTAATTCAAGATGGATTAGAGACTTAAATGTTAGACCTAATACCATAAAAATCCTAGAGGAAAACTCTAGTAGTACCCATTCAGGACACATAGGCATGGGCAAAGACTTCAGTTCCAAAAACACCAAAAGCAACGGGCAGCAAAAGTTAAAATTGACAAATGGGATCTCATTAAACTAAAGAGCTTCTGAACAGCAAAAGAAACTACCATCAGAGTGAACAGGCAACCTACAGAATGGGGAGAAAATTTTGCAATCTACTCCATCCACGCTACTAATATCCAGAACCTACAAAGAACTCAAAACAAATTTACATAAGAAAAAAAAACAACAAACAATCCCATCAAAAGTGACAAAGGATATGAATACATTTCTCAAAAGCAGGACATTCATACAACCAACAGACATGAAAAATGCCTACCACTGGCCATCAGAGAAATGCAAATCAAAACCACAATGAGATACCATCTCACACCAGTTAGAATGGCTTATCATTCAAAAGTCAGGAACAACAGGTGCTGAGAGGATGTGGAGAAATAGGAACACTTTTACACTGTTGGTGGGATTATAAACTAGTTCAACCATTATGAAAACAGTATGGCGACCTCGCTGATCTAGAACTAGATGTACCATATGACCCAGCCTATCCCATTACTGGGGATATACCCAAAGGATTATAAATTATGCTGCTATAAAGACACATGCACACGTGATGTATATTGCAGCACTATTCACACAGCAAAGACTTGAATCAACTCCAAATGTCCATCAGTGACAGATTGATTAAGAAAAATGTGGCACATATACACCATGAATACTATGCAGCCATAAAAAGGATGAGTTTGCGCCCTTTTGTAGGGACATGCATGCAGTTGGAAACCATCGCTCTTAGCAAACTATCACAAGAACAGAAAACTAAACAATCGCGATGTTCTCACTCATAGGTGGGGAACTGAACAATGAGATCACTTGACTCAGGAAGGGGAACATCACACACTGGGGGCCTATCATGGGGAGGGGGGAGGGGGGAGGGATTGCATTGGGAGTTATACCTGATGTAAATGCGCCCTATAGTCTTCAAAGGGATCTGAAAGATTATTTCTCAGATTCCACAGAAAAAATTCTAGCAAAGAGATCCGCGAAATACAGATGTAACTCTGTGAATGGAAGTCACACATCACAAAGCAGTTTCTCAGAAAGTTTCTTTCCGGTTGTTCTCTGAGGATATTTTCTTTTTCACCATAGCCGTCTATGGGCTTCCAAATATCACTTTTCAAATTCCACAAGAACAGGCTTAGCGAAAGGCATCTTGAGGGGAAAGCTGTAACTCTGTGAGATGAATTAACAGAACACTAAGCAGTTTCTCAGAAAGCTTCTTTCCAGATTTCATCTGAGGATATTTCCTTTTTCACCATAGCCCTCTCTATGCATCGAAATATCACTTTGCAAATTCCATAAGAACAGGGTTACCGAAAGGCTTCTTGAGGGGAAAGCTAACTATGTGAGATGATTTCACAGAACACAAAGAAGTTTCTCAGAAAGCTTCTTTCTCTTTCTAATCGGAGGATATTTCCTTTGGCCCTATAGTCTTCAAAGGGATCAGAAATATCAGTTCTTAGATTCCACAGAAATAAGGCTAGCAAACAGATGCATGAAATACAGAGGTAACTCTGTGAGTGGAAATCACACATCACAAAGCAGTTTCTCAGAAAGCTTCTTTCCAGTTTTTCTCTGAGGATATTTTCTTTTTCACCGTAGCCATCTATGAGCATGGAAATATCACTTTGCAAATTCCACAAGAACAGGCTTAGTGAAAGGCTTCTTGAGGGGAAAGCTGTAACCTGTGAGATGAATTAACAGAACACTAAGCAGTTTCTCCGAAAGCTTCTTTCGAGATTTCATTTGGGGATATTTCCTTTTTCACCGTAGTCCTCTATGGGCATCGAAATATCACTTTGAAAATTCCAAAAGAACAGGCTTAGCGAACGGCTTCTTGAGGGTAATGCTGTAACTCTTTGCGATGAATTATCAGAACACTAAGCAGTTTCTAAGAAAGCTTCTTTCCAGATTTCACCAGAGGATATTTCCTTTTTCACCGTAGCCCTCTATGAGCATCAAAATATCACTTTGCAAATTCCACAAGAACAGGCTTAGCGAAAGGCTTCTTGAGGGGAAACCTGTAACTCTGTGAGATAATTTCACAGGGCTCAAAGAAGTTTCTCAGTAATCTTCTTTCTCATGGTTATCAGAGGATATTTCCTTTGTCCCTATAGTCTTCAAAGAGATTCGAAATATCAGTTCTCAGATTCCACAGAAATAAGGCCAGCAAACAGATCCACGAAATACAGATGTAACTCAGTGTGTGGAAGTCACACATGACAAAGCAGTTTCTCAGGAAGCTTCTTTCCAGTTTTTCTTTGAGGATATTTTCTTTTTCACCATAGTCGCCTACGGGCTTCCAAATATCACTTTGCAAATTCCAAAAGAAGAGGCTTAGAGAACGGCTTCTTGTGGGTAAAGCTGTAACTCCCTGAGATGAATTAGCAGAACACTAAGCTGTTTCTTGGAAAGCTTCTTTCCAGATTTCATCTGAGGATATTTCCTTTTTCAACGAGCGCCCTATGGGCATCTAAAACAGTCACTTGCAAATCTCGCCGTAAGAACAGGCTTAGCTTAAAGGTTTTTGAGGGGAAAGATGTAAATCGTGATGATATCGTTTTGATCCAGCCATCGGTTCGACCATATAATAGACCACGAATGTTGACATATCCCAAAAGCTTTTCTCTGAGGATATTTTCTTTTTTACTGTAGCCCTTTGGGCTTTCAAATATCATTTTGCAAATTCCACAAGAACAGGCTTAGCTTAACTGCTTCTTGTTGGGAAAGCTGTAACTCTGTGAGAAGAATTAACAGAACACTAAGCAGTTTCTCAGAAAGCTTTTCCAGATTTCTTCTGAGGATATTTCTTTTCACCGCGGGCCCTTATGAGCATCAAATATCACTTTGCATATTATTCCACAAGAAATGGTGGCTTTGCTTAACGGCTTGAGGGGAAACCTGTAACTCTGTGATGAATTAACAGAACACTACAGTTTCTCAGAAAGCTTCTTTCCAGATTTCATCTGGAGGATATTTTTCAATCGTGAGCTCCCCTATGGGCAATCTAAACATCACTTTGCAAATCCCACAAGAACAGGCTTAGCTAAAGGCTTCTTGAGGGAAAAGCCAGCTCTGGAGATGATTTCAGAACGCAAAGAATTTTCTCAGAAAGCTTTTCTCTTCTATAGGAGGATATTTCCTTGGGCCCTATAGTCTTCAAACGGGTCCGAAATATCAGTTCTCAGATTCCACAGAAAAAATGCTACCAAACAGATCCACGAAATACACATGTAACTCTGTGAATGGAAGTCACACATCACAAAGCAGTTTCTCAGAAAGCTTCTTTCCAGTTTTTTTTGAGGATATTTTCTTTTTCACCATAGCCCTCTACGGGCTTCCAAATATCACTTTGAAAATTCCACAAGAACAGGCTTAGCGAACGGCTGTTTGAGAGGAAAGCTGTAACTCTGTGAGATGATTTCACAGAACACAAAGAAGTTTCTCAGAAAGCTTCATTCTCTCTTATCGGAGGATATTTCCTTTGGCCCTATCGTCTTCACAGGGATCCGAAATATCAGTTCTCAGATTCCACAGAAATAAGGCTAGCAAACATATCCAGGAAACACAGATGTAACTCTGTGAGTGGAAGTCACACATCACAGAGCATTTTCTTAGAAAGCTTCTTTCCAGTTTTTCTCTGAGGATATTTTCTTTTTCACCATAGCCCTCTATGGGCTTCCCAATATCACTTTGCAAATTCCACAAGAACAGGCTTAGCGAAAGGCTTCTGGAGGGTAAAGCTGTAACTCTGTGAGATGATTTCACAGAACGCAACGAAGTTTCTCAGAAAGCTTCTATCTCTTTGTTATCGGAGGATATTTCCTTTGGAAATATAGTCTTCAAAGAGATTCGAAATATCAATTCTCAGATACCACAGAAATAAGGCCAGCAAACAGATACACGAAATACAGATGTAACTCTCTGAGTGGAAGTCACACATGACAAAGCAGGTTCTCAGAACGCTTCTTTCCAGTTTTTCTCTCAGGATATTTTCTTTTTCACAATAGTCTTCTGTGGGCTTCCAAATATCACTTTGCAAATTCCACAAGAAGACGCTTAGCGAAAGACTTGTTGAGGGTAAAGCTGTAACGCCCTGAGATGAATTAGCAGAACACTAAGCAGTTTCTCAGAAAGCTTCTTTCCAGATTTCATCTGAGGATATTTCCCTTTTCACCGTAGCCCTATATTGGTATCGAAATATCACTTTGCAAATTCCACAAGAACAGGCTTAGCGAAAGGCTTCTTGAGGGGAAAGCTGTAACTCTCTGAGATGATTTCACAGAACACAAAGAAGTTTCTCAGACAGCTTCTTTCTCTTTGTTATTGGAGGATATTTCCTTGAGCCCTGTAGTCTTCAAAGGGATCTTAAATATAGTTCTCAGATTCCACAGAAAAAAGGCTAGCAAACAGATCCCCGAAATACAGATGTAACTCGGTGAATGGAAGTCACACATCACAAAGCAGTTTCTCAGAAAGCTTCTTTCCAATATTTTCTGAGGATATTTTCTTTTTCACACTAGCCCACTATGGGCTTCCAAATATCACTTTGCTAATTCCACAAGAACAGCCTTAATGAACGGCTTCTTGAGGGGAAAGCTGTAACTCTGTGAGGTGAATTAACAGAACACTAAGCAGTTTCTCAAAAAGCTTCTTTCCAGATTCCATCTGAGGATATTTCCTTTTTGACCGTAGCCCTCCATGGGCATCTATTTATCACTTTGCAAATTCCACAAGAACAGGCTTTGAGAAAGGCTTCTGGATTGGAAAGCTTTAACTCTGTGAGATGATTTCACAGAACACAAAGAAGTTTCTAAGAAAGCTTCTTTCTTTTTTTATCAGAGGATGTTTCCTTTGGCCCTATAGTCTTCAAAGGGATCCGAAATATCAGTTCTCAGATTCCACAGAAATTAGGCTAGCAACAGATCAACGAAATACAGATGTAACTCTGTGAGTGGAAATCACACAGCACAAAGCAATTTCTCAGGAAGCTTCTTTCCAGTTTTTGTCTGAGGATATTTTCTTTTTCACCGTAGCCCTCTATGTGCTTCCAAATATCACTTTGCAAATGCCACAAGAACAGGCTTAGCGAACGGCTTCTTGAGGGGAAAGCTGTAACTCCGTGAGATGAATTCACAGAACACTAAGCAGTTTCTCAGAAAGCTTCATTCCCGATTTCATCTGAGGATATTTCCTTTTTCACCGTAGACCTCCATGGGCATCAAAATATCACTTTGCAAATTCCCCAAGAACAGGCTTAGCGAACGCTTTCTTGAGGGGAAAGCTCTAACTCTGTGAGATGAATTAACAGAACGCTATGCAGTCTCTCAGAAAGCTTCTTTCCAGTTTTTCTCTGAGGATATTTTCTTTTTCACCATAGCCCTCCATGGGCTTCTAAATATCACTTTGCAAATTCCACAACAAGAGGCTTAGGGAACGGCGTCTTGAAGGGAAGCTGTAACCCTTTGAGATCCATTCACAGAACACTAAGCAGTTTCTCAGAAAGCTTCTTTCCAGATTACATCTGAGGATATTTTCTTTTTTACTGTAGCCTTCTAGGGGCTTTTAAATATCACTTAGCAAATTCCGCAAGAACAGGCTTAGCTAACGGCTTCTTTAGGGGAAAGCTGTAACTATGTGAGATGAATTGACAGAACACTAAGCAGTTTCTCAGAAAGCTTCATTCCATGTTTCATCTGAGGATATTTCCTTTTTCACCCTAGCCCTCTATGGGCATCGAAATATCACTTTGCAAATTCCATAAGAACAGGCTTAGCGAAAGGCTTCTGGAGGGGAAATCTGTATCTCTGTGAGATGATTTCACAGAACTCAAAGAAGTTTCTCAGAAAGCTTCTTTCCCTTTGTTATCGGAGAATATTTCCTTTGGCCCCATAGTCCTCAAAGGGATCCGAAATATCAGTTCTCAGACTCCACAGAAAAAAGGCTTGCAAACAGAACGACGAAATACAGATGTAACTCTGTGAGTGGAAGTCACACATCACAAAGCAATTTCTCTGAAATCTTCTTTCCAGTTTTTGTCTGAGGATATTTTCTTTCTCACCGTAGCTCTCTACGGGCTTCCAAATATCACCTTGCATATTCCACAAGAACAGGCTTAGCGAACGGCTTCTTGAGGGGAAAGCTCTAACTCTGTGAGATGAATTAACAGAACGATAAGCAGTTTCTCAGAAAGCTTCCTTCCAGTTTTTCTCTGAGGATAATTTGTTTTTCACCATAGCCCTCTATGGGCTGCTAAATATCACTTTGGAAATTCCACAAGAACAGGCTTAGCGAACAGTTTCTTTAGGGGAAAGCTGTAACTATGTGAGATGAATTATCAGAACACTAAGCAGTTTCTCAGAAAGCTTCTTTCCAGATTTCATCTGAGGATATTACCTTTTTCACCGTAGCCCTCTATGGGCATCGAAATATTACTTTGCAAATTCCACAAGAACAGGCTTAGGGAAAGTCTCCTTCAGGGGAATGCTGTAACTCTGTGAGATGATTTCACAGAACACAAAGAAGTTTCTCAGAAAGCTTTTTCTCTTTGTTATCGGAGGATATTTCCTTTGGCCCTATAGTCTTCAAAGGGATCCGAAATATCTCTTCTCAGATTTCACAGAAATAAGGCTAGCAAACAGATCCACGAAATACAGATGTAACTCTGTGAGTGGAAGTCACACATCACAAAGCAGTTTCTCAGAAAGTTTGTTTCCAGGTTTTCTCTGAGGATATTTTCTCTTTCACCGTAGCCCTCTATGGGCTTCCAAATATCACTTTGCAAATTCCAAAAGAAAAGGCTGAGCGAACGGCTTCTTGAGGGGAAAGCTGTAACTCTGTGAGATGAATTAACAGAACACTAAGCAGTTTCTCAGAAAGATTCTTTCCACATTTCATCTGAGGATATTTCCTTTTTCACCCCAGTACTCTATGGGCATCGAAATATCACTTTGCAAATTCCACAAGAACAGGCTTAGGGCAAGGCTTCTTGAAGGGAAAGCTGTAACTCTGTGAGATGATTTCACAGAACACGAAGAAGTTTCTCCGAAAGCTTCTTTCTCTTTGTTATGGGAGGATATTTCCTTTGGCCATACAGTCTTCCAAGGGATCCGAAATATCTGTTCTCAGATTCCACAGAAAAAAGGCTAGCAAAGAGATCCACGAAATACATATGTAACTCTGTGAGTGGAAGTCACACATCACAAAGCAGTTTCTCAGAAAGCTTCTTTCCAGATTTCATCTGAGGATATTTCCTTTTTCACCATAGCCCTCTATGGGCATCGAAAGAGCACATTGTAAATTCCACAAGAACAGGTTTAGCGAAAGGCTTGTTGAGGGGAAGCTGTAACTCTGTGAGATGATTTCACAGAACACAAAGAAGTTTCTCAGAAAGTTTCTTTCTCTTTGTTATTGGATTATATTTCCTTTGGCCGTATAGTCTTCAAAGGGATCCGAAATATCAGTTCTCAGATTCCACAGAAATAAGGCAGGCAAACAGATCCACGAAATACAGATGTAACTCTGTGAGTGAAAGTCACACATCACAAAGCAGTTTCTCAGAAACCTTTCCAGTTTTTCTCTGAGGATATTTTCTATTTCTCCATAGCCCTCTACGGGCTTCCAAATAACACTTTGCAAATTCCTCAAGAACAGGCTTAGCGAACGGCTTCTTGAGGGGAATCTGTAACTCTCTGAGATGAATTTACAGAACACCAAACAGTTTCTCAGAAAGCTTCTTTGCAGATTACATCTGAGGATATTTCCTTTTTCACCCTAGCACTCTAAGGGCATCCAAATATCACTTTTCAAATTCCACAAGAACAGGCTTAGCGAACGGCTTCTTGAGGGGAAAGCTGTAACTATCTGAGATGAATTCACAGAACACTAAGGAGTTTCACCGAAAGCTTCTTTCCAGATTTCATCTGAGGATATTTCCTTTTTCACCATAGCCCTCTATGGGCTTCCAAATATGACTTTGCAAATTCCACAAGAACAGGCTTAGCGTAAGGCTTCTTGAGGGGAAAGCTGTAACTCTGTGAGATGATTTCACAGAACACAAAGAAGTTTCTCAGAAAGCTTCTTTCTCTTTGTTATCAGAGGATATCTCCTTTGGCCCTATATTCTTCAAAGGGATCCAAAATATCAGTTCTCAGATTCCACAGAAATAAGACTAGCATACAGATCCACCAAATACAGAAGTAACTCTGTGAGTGGAAGTCACACATCACAAGGCAGTTTCTCAGAAAGCTTCTTTCCTGTTTTTCGCTGAGGATATTTTCTATTTCACCATAGACCCTATGGCTTCAAATATCAATTTCTGTAAATTCCACAAGAACAGGCTTAGCTGCATTCCTATTGAGGGGAAAGCTGTAACTATGTGTGGGAGATGAAATCATGAACACTAAGCAGTTTCTCAGAAAGTTTCTTTCCAGATTTCATCTGGAGGATATTTTTCTTTTTCCTCCGTAGCCCTCTATGGGCATTGAAATATCACTTTGCAAATTCCACAAGAACAGGCGAAGGAAGGCTTTGTGAAAGCTGTAACTCTGTGAGATGATTTCACAGAACACAAAGCAGTTTCTCAGAAAGTTTCTTTCTTTGTTATCGGATTATATTTCCTTTGGCCCTATAGTCTTCAAAGGATCCGAAATATTCAGTTCTCAGATTCCATGGTGAAATAAGGCTAGCAAACAGATCCACGAAATACAGATGGTCTCTGTGGAGGGGAAAGTCATCACAAAGCAGTTTTCAGAACCTTCCTTTTTTGTTTTTCTCTGAGGATATTTTTTCTCCATAGCCCTCACGGGTTTCCAAATAACACTTTTGCAAATTCCTCAAGAGCCATGAACGGCTTCTGAGGGAAGCTGCAACTTTGAGATGAATTCACAGAACACCAAGCAGTTTCTCAGAAACCTTCTTTGCAGATTTCATCTGAGGATATTTCCTTTTTCACCCTAGCACTCTAAGGGCATCCAAATATCACTTTGCAAATTCCTCAAGAACAGGCTTAGCGAACGGGTTCTAGAGGGGAAAGCTGTAACTCTGTGACATGAATTAACAGAACACTAAGCAGTTTCTCAGAAAGCTTCTTTCCAGTTTTTCTGTGAGGATATTTTCTTTTACACCACAGCGCTCCATGGGTTTCCAAATATCACTTTGCAAATTCCACAACAATAGGCTTAGGGAAGGGCGTCTTGAAGGGAAGCTGTAACCCTTTGAGATGAATTCACAGAACAGTAAGCAGTTTCTCAGAAAGATTCTTTCCAGATTTCATCTGAGTATATTTTCTTTTTCACCGTAGCCCTCTATGTGCATCGAAATATCACTTTGCAAAATCCACAAGAACAGGCTTAGTGAAAGGCTTCTTGAGGGGAAAGCTGTAACTCTGTGAGATGATTTCACAGAAAACAAAGAAGTTTCTCAGAAAGCTTCTTTCTGTTTGATATCGGAGGATATTTCCTATATCCCTATAGACTTCCAAGGCTTCTGAAATATCAGTTCTCAGTTTCCACAGAAATAAGGCTGGCAAACAGATTCACGAAATACAGATGTAACTCTGTGAGTGGAAGTCACACATCACAAAGCAGTTTCTCACAAAGTTTCTTGCCAGTTTTTCTCTGGGGATATTTTCTTTTTCACCGTAGCCCTCTATGGGCCTCCAAATATCACTTTGCTAATTCCTCAGGAACAGGCTTAGCAAACGGCTTCTTTCAGGGAAAGCTGTAACTCTGTGAGGTGAATTAACAGAACACTTGTAGTTTCTCAGAAAGCTTCTTTTCAGATTTCATCTGAGGATATTTCCTTTTTCAACCTAGCCCTCTATGGGCATCGAAATATCACTTTGCAAATTCCACAAGAACAGGCTTAGCGAAAGGCTTCTGGAGGGTAAAGCTGTAACTCTGTGAGATGATTTCACAGAACACAAAGAAGTTTCTGAGAAAGCTTCTTTCTCTTTGTTATCACAGGATATTTCCTTTGGCCCTGTAGTCTTCAAGGGATCCGAAATATCAGTTCTCAGATTCCACAGAAATAAGGCTAACAAACAGATCTACGAAATACAGATGTAACTCTGTGAGTGGAAGTCACTCATCACAAAGCAGTTTTGAAGAAAGCTTCTTTCCAGTTTTTCTCTGAGGATATTTTCTTTTTCACAATAGCCCACTATGGGCTTCCAAATATCACTTTGGCAATTCCACAAGGAAAGGCTTCGCGAACGTCTTCTTGAGGGGAAAGCTGTAACTCTGTGAGATGAATTCACCGAACACTAAGCAGTTTCTCCGAAAGCTTCTTTCCAGATTTCATCTCAGGATATTTCCTTTTTTACCACAGCCCTCTATGGGCATCGAAATATCACTTTGCAAATTTCACAAGCACAGGCTTGGCGAAAGGCTTCCTGTGGGGAAAGCTGTAACTCTGTGAGATGATTTCACAGAACACAAAGAAGTTTCTCAGAAAGGTTCTTTCTGTTTGTTATCCGAGGATATTTCCTTTGGCCCTATAGTCTTCAAAGGGATCCAAAATATCAGTTCTCAGATTCCACAGAAATAAGACTAGCATACAGATCCACGAAATACAGAAGTAACTCTGTGAGTCGAAGTCACACATCACAAAGCAGTTTCGCAGAAAGCTTCTTTCCAGTTTTTCTCTGAGGACATTTTATTTTTCACCATAGCCCTCTATGGGCTTCCAAATATCACTTTGCAAATTCCAGAAGAACAGGCTTAGCGAACGGCTTCTTTAGGGGAAAGCTGTAACTATGTGAGATGAATTAACAGAACACTAAGCAGTTTCTCAGAAAGCTTCTTTCCAGTTTTTCTGTGGGGATATTTTCTTTTTCAAAATAGCCCTCTGTGGGCTTCCAAATATCACTTTGCAAATTCCACAAGAACAGGCTTAGTGAACGGCTTCTTCAGGGGAAATCTGTAACTATGTGAGATGAATTAACAGAACACTAAGCAGTTTCTCAGAAAGCTTCTTTCCAGTTTTTCTGTGAGGATATTTTCTTTTTCACCATAGCCCTCCATGGGCTTCCAAATATCACTTTGCAAATTCCACAAGAACAGTCTTAGTCAAAGGCTTCTCGAGGGGAAAGCTGTAACTCTGTGAGATGATTTCACAGAACACAAAGAAGTTTCTCAGAAAGCTTCTTTCTCTTTGTTATCGGAGGATATTTCCTTTGGCCCTATACTCTTCAAAGGGAATCCAAATGTCAGTTCTCAGATTCCATAGAAATAAGGCTACCAAAGGGATCCACAAAATACAGATGTAACTCTGCGAGTGGAAGTCACACATCACAAAGCGGTTTCTCACAAAGCTTCTTTCCAGTTTTTCTCTGAGGATATTTTCTTTTTCATCGTAGCCCTCTACGTGCTTCCATATATCACTTTGCAAATTCCAGAAGAACAGGCTAAGCGAACGGCTTCTTTCGGGGAAAGCTGTAACTCTGTGAGATAAATTAACAGAACACTTGTAGTTTCTCAGAAAGTTTCTTTACAGATTTCATCTGAGGATATTTCCTTTTTCACCCTAGCCCTCTATGGGCATCGAAATATCACTTTGCAAATTCCACAACAACAGGCTTAGAGAAAGGCTTCTTGAGGGGAAAGCTGTAACTCTGTGAGATGATTTCACAGAACACAAAGAAGTTTCTCAGAAAGCTTCTTTCTCTTTGTTATCGGAGGATATTTCGTTTGGCCCTATACTCTTCAAACGGATTCGAAATATCAGTTCTCAGATTCCATAGAAATAAGGCTACCAAAGAGATCCACGAAATACAGATGTAACTCTGTGAGTGGAAGTGACACATCACAAAGCAGTTTCGCAGAAGGCTTCTTTCTCAGTTTGTTATCGGAGGATATATTCCTTTGGCACCTATATTGTTCAAAGGGATTCGAAATGTCAGTTCTGCAGATTCCACAAGAAATAAGGCTTAGCAAACGAGATCCACGAAATACAAGATGTAACTCTGTGAGATGGAAGTCACACATCACAAAGTAGTTTCGCAGAAAGCTTCTTTCCAGTTTTTCTCTGAGGATATTTTCTTTTTCACAATAACCCACTTTGGGCTACCAAATATCACTTTGGGAATTCCACAAGAACAGGTTTCGCGAACGACTTCTTGAGGGGAGAGCTGTAACTCTGTGAGATGAATTCACCGAACACTAAGCAGTTTCTCAGAAAGCTTCTCTCCAGATTTCATCTGAGGATATTTCCTTTTTCACCCTAGCCCTCTATGGGCATCGAAATATCACTTTGCAAATTCGGCAAGAACAGGCTTAGCGAAAGGCTTCTTGAGGGGAAAGCTGTAACTCTGTGAGATGATTTCACAGAACACAAAGAAGTTTCTCAGAAAGCTTCTTTCTCTTTGTTATCGGAGGATATTTCCTATGGCCCTATAGACGTCCAAGGCATCTCAAATATCAGTTCTCAGTTTCCACAGAAATAAGGCTGGCAAACAGATCCACGAAATACAGATGTAACTCTGTGAGTGGAAGTCACACATCACAAAGCATTTCCTCAGAAAGCTTCTTTCCAGTTTTTCTCTGAGGATATTTTCTTTTTCACCATAGCCCTCTATGGGCTTCCAAATATCACTTTGCAAATTCCACAAGAACAGGCGTAGCGAGCGGTTTCTTGAGGGGAAAGCTATACCTATGTGCGATGAATTAACAGAACACTAAGCAGTTTCTCAGAAAGCTTCTTTCCAGTTTTTCTCTGAGGATATTTTCTTTTTCACCATTGCCCTCTACGGGCTTCCAAATATCACTTTGCAAATTCCACAAGAACAGGCTTAGCTAACGGCTTCTTGAGGGAAAAACTGTAACCTTGTGAGATGAATTAACAGAACTCTAAGCAGTTTCTCAGAAAGCTTCTTTCCAGATTTCATCTGAGGATATTTCCTTTTTCACCGTTGCCCTCTATGGCCATCGAAAAATCACTTTGCAAATTTCACAAAACAGGTTTAGCGAAAGGCATCTTTAGGGGAAAGCTGTAACTGTGTGAGATGATTTCAGTGAACACAAAGAAGTTTCTCAGAAAGCTTCTTTCTCATTGTTATCGGAGGATATTTCCTTTGGCCCTATAGTCTTCAAAGGGATCCGAAATATCAGTTCTCAGATTCCACAGAAATAAGGCTAGGAAACAGATCCAGGAAATACAGATGTAACTGTGTGAGTGGAAGTCGCACATCACAAAGCAGTTTCTCAGAAAGCTTCTTTCCAGTTTTTCTCTGAGGATATTTTCTTTTTCACCATAGCCCTCTATCATCTTCGAAATATCACTTTGAAAACTACAGAAAAACAGGCTTAGCGAACGGCTTCTTGAGAGGAAAGCTGTAACTCTGTGAGATGAATTAACAGAACACTAAGCAGTTTCTAGAAAGCTGCTTTCCAGATTTTATCTCAGAATGTTTCTTTTTCACCCAAGCCCTATTGGCATCGAAATATCACTTGCAAATCTCTACAAGAACAGGCTTAGCTTAAAGGCTTCCTCGAGGAAAGTTGTAACTCTGTGAGATGATTTCGCAGATTACAAAGAAGTTTCTCAGAGAGCTTTTCTCTTTGTTATCCGTGGATACTCCCTTTGGCCCCGAAGCAGTCTTCTAAAGCGGGATCCGAATTATCAGTTCTCAGATTGCACAGAAATAAGGCTAGCGAACATATCCACTAAATTCAGATGTAACTCTGTGAGTGGAAGTCACACATCACAAAGCAGTTTCTCAGGAAAGCTTCTTTTCCAGTTTTTCTCTGAGGATATTTACTTTTTCACCCTAGCCCTCTATAGGGCATCGAAATATCACTTTGAAAAATTCCACAAGAACAGGCTTAGCAAAGGCTTCTTGAGGGGAAAGCTGTAACTCTGTGAGATGATTTCACAGAACACAAAGAAGTTTCTCAATAGTTCTTTTCTCTTTGTTTTCGGAGGATATTTCCTATATCCCTATAGACTTCCGCATCTGAAATATCAATTCTCAGTTTCTACAGAAATAAGGCTGGCAAACAGATCCACGAAATACAGATGTAATCCCAGAGGGAAGTCACACATCACAAAGCAGTTTCTCACAAAGCTTATTTCCAGTTTTTCTGAGGATATTTTCTTTTTCACAATAGGCCACTATGGGTTTCTAAATATCACTTTGGGAATTCCACAAAACAGGCTTCAATCCACTTTGAGGGGAAAGCTGTAACCTGTGAGATGTGAACGCACCGAACACTAAGCAGTTTCTCAGAAGCTTCTTTCCACTTCATCTGATGATATTTCCTTTTTTCACCTTAGCCCCTATGGGCTTCCAAATATCACTTTGCCAATTCCACAAGAACTGTTCGCATGAAAGGCTTCTTGAGGGGAAAGCTGTTAATTTGTGAGATGATTTACAGAACACAAAGAAATTTCTCAAAAGCTTCTTTCTCCCTTGTTATCGAGGATATTTCCTTTGGCCCTATAATCTTCTCAAAGGATTCTAAAATATCAGTTCTCAGATTCCACAGAAATAAGGGGTTCTAGCAGAATCCACTGAATACATATGTAATTCTGTGAGGAAGTCACACATCACAAAGTGCTTCTCAGAAAACTTCTTTTCAATGTTTGTCTGAGGATATTTTTCTTTTTCACCATAGCTTCTAAGGGCTTCCAAATATCAATTTTTATAAACTCCACAAGAACAGGTTTAGCGCATTTGCTTTTAGAGAAAAGCTGAAATTTGTGAGATGAATTAGCAGAACATCAAGCAGTTTCTGAGAAAGTTTCTTTCCAGATTTCATATGATATTTTCACCCAGCTCCCTCTATGGGCATCGAAATATCACTTTTGCAAATTCCAAAGAACAGGTTTAAATAAAGGCTTCTTTGGAGGAGAAAGCGGTAACTCTGTAGATGATTTCACAGAACACAAAGAAGTTTCTCAGAAAGCTTTTTTCTTTTTTAATCGGAGGATATTTCCTATGGCCCCATAGACGCCGGCTATCTGAAATATTCACCTTTTCCACAGAAATAAGGCTGGAAAACAGATCTCACTGAACATGATGTAACTCCTGTGAGTTGGAAGTCACACATCACAAAGCAAATTCCCTGTGGTTTTCCAGTTTTTCTGAGGATATTTTCTTTTTTCACCATAGCCCCCATGGGCTGCCAAACATCACTTTGCAAACGCTGAACAGGCTTAGCTAACGGCTTTGAGGGGAAAGTTGTAACTATGTGAGATGAATTCAACAGAACATTCAAGCAGTTTCTCAGAAGTTTTTCCAGTTTTCTCTCTGAGATACTTTTCACCCCAGCCCCAGGGGCATCGCAAATATCACTTTGAAAATTCCACAAGAACAGTATTTAGCTAAAGGCTTCTTTTGAGGGGTGTTGAACCTCTATATGATACTTTACAAACACAAAGAAGTTTCTCAGTAAGCTTCTTTTCTTTGTTATTGGAGAATATTCCTTGGCCCCCTATACTCTTCAAAGGATCCGAATATCAGTTTGGTAGATTCCACACAAATCAGGCTATCAAAGATATCCACTAAAACAGAGATGTAAGTCTGTGAGTGGAAGTCACACATCATTAAAGCAGGTTTCACAAACCGCTCTTTCCAGTTTTTCTCTGAGATATTTTTCACCATAGCTCCTATGGGCTTCCAAATATCACTTTGCAAATCTCCACAAGAACAGGTTTAGCTTAACGGGTTTATTGAGGGGAAAGCTGTAAAGCAATACGTAACTGAAACTAGCTACTCGAA